>NC_037676.1:121907901-122207901 GCF_003255815.1 Theropithecus gelada
AAAAAATTAGCTCGGTGTGGTGGCGGGCGCCTGTAGTCCCAGCTACTCAGGAGGCTGAGGCAGGAGAATGGCTTGAACCCGGGAGGTGGAGCTTGCAGTGAGCCGAGATCACGCTACTGCACTCCAGGGCAGCAGAGCGAGACTCCATGTCAAAAAAAAAAAAAAAAGAAAAGTAAAGAAGAGAAAAAACAGTTTACAGTTCATTGGAAGTGTTCATGTTCATATATCTAACTACATAGTACCTCGTGCCTATGCTCAGAGTATAGGAAGGTGGTCTGCAGCTAAAATATGTCTTTTAACAAAACTCAAATAAAAGCAATCAAGGCTGTCTATCTTGAAGTCCTGAAATAAGGACTTTATAACCTAGATTTTCTTATGCAATATGTAGTCTTCTCTATGTATTTACTACCTAGTGTCAAAAGCATAATCACAAGAGTTTGGCAACTAGCAAGAAACTTTAAGACAATCTTGTTTTATATTTTTCAAGGAAACTGGCTCTAGTGAGGCTGAGTAATCTGTTCAGGACACAGCACTGAGTGCTCACAGAGTTGGGCATAGAACACAGGTTTCCTGTTTTCCAGAGTCATGATCTCTCCACAACATTGTTTACTCCTCTGGCTGATAATGTCACCTTCTGCTTTCATATTCAATTCAAAAGTGCAAACAGTGACTGGCAGTGGCACCAGATGGTGAAGAGAGAATAAACATCATAAACAGGATAATGACATGAACCCTGTCCTCAGTGACTCATAATTGAATGGAAAAGGGCACTCACACATTCAAATAACATGTTTTGGGGTAAAAGTTTATCCTGAGAAATAATAACATTTTTCAACCTTTTTGATCTACCCAATTTGCTGAGGCTTTTCCTTTTTTTTTCCTACTGTATTCTTAATATCTAATATGCATATTACATAGAATATCTGGTATAGGCAACTAGATATCCTTGTCCAAAAATCAAAAAAGGCCTCTAGAGGCTGATCTTCAATGTTTGAGAGAAGGAAAATAAAATATTTTATCAAATTGTCTGCTGCAAAAACCCTGCTTATCAGCTTATACACTAGCATGCAGACTTAGAGTTATTACACCAATCAAGATAAGGATGTCATTTAAGTCAATGTACATCAGTGTTAATCTAAATAATGTTCCAAACAAATATCACAGTAAAAGCACTGAAAGACACACTATGGTGAATACTAGGAGAGTTATACATACACTGAAAAAGGAGTCAGAGGGTTAATTCTGAGCGGTGTGATCCTTGAGGAAAGGGACTGTATGTTTTATTGAATATTTTATCATTTTCCTAGAACATGGAAAAACAGTGGGCATTCCAAAATACCGTATGCATGAGTGGAGGGAATGAAGGAAGGAAAAATGGGAGCAGGGAAGGAGGGAAAAGAGAGGGATGGAGGAAGAAATGATGGCTGGTTGGTTAGAACCTGAAAACCCCATGTGTCAGAGCAGGTATTTGAGTGGTCACTATACAAAGCATGACACTGAGAGTAGAGAAAGTATTCTAGGCAGAGACTGGGCTCTTTCTTATTTATGGCCACTCAGGATATGCACTGTGCTACTCTAGAGGGGCCTGTTTATATATATAGACTACAGCAGCCCTGAGGAGGGGAAAGACTAGAAAAATTACTACATAGTTGTAGATGTCTTCTTCTAAATCTATTTACAGTTCAATTATGATTAATTTGGCTAAATTTCTCTTCAAGATAATTTAGGTGGAGGTAGTGGTAGAAATAGGAAGCAGTATGCTGTTCTAGAAATGACAGACCTGGGTTAAAATTTTGGCCTTTCCACTTAGCTGTGCAACTTCAAGCTCCTTGAGGACAAAATCTGCCTACCTCGTTCTGAATTTATCTCAGTATTGTGCACACAGAATATACTTAATAAATATTGGGTGATAAATTTTAATCACGTATGGTGCACTTGATAGTTTTCTCGTCTGTAAAATGAGGATGCTGGCACTCATTTTACACGGTACAATGAGCATATGAGAATATGCATATGAAGTGTGTAGCACAGCACCAGGCACACGGTGAATGCTTATGAATCAGAGTGATTATTAGAAACAGAAAGACTTTTGTTTTTTGGAATGAAAGTGTTTAATTCAATTTTATAATTGTATAATCCTCTGTATTATAAGCTGAGAGGCAGTAATGAGAGTCGGAAGACAATGTGGTTAGCCCAGTATTTCTCAACTCGAGCAGTACCCATCACTAGGAGGGGCATTTGAAGACAGGTGAGGAGTCTATGGTTGTCTAATGACTGGATATGTTCATGATGATTGGGGGGCAGGGACCAGACCAGAGATATTAACTGTCCAGTAAAGTGTGGGACAGACAGTTCTACACAAAATACCTAAGCCAGTTTCCTTGAAAAATATAAAATGAGATTGTCTCAAGGCAATTTAAAATGCCCAGTTGTGACTGAAAAGCACAACATTGTTGGGCACGGTGGCTCATGTTCGTAATCCTAGTACTTTAGGAGGCTGAAGAAGGCAGATTGCTTGAGCCCAGGAGTTCGAGACCAGCCTGGGCAACATGGCAAAACCCTGTCTCTATAAAAAATACAAAAATTAGCCAGGTGTGGTGGCATGCACCTGTAGTGTTAGCTACTTGGGAGGCTGAGGCAGGAGGATCACTTGAGCTGGAGATGCAGTGAGTCGTGTTTGTGCCACTGCATTCCAGCCTGGGAAGCAAAGCAAAGACCTTGCCTAAAAAAAAAAAAAAAAAAGGACAGCATTGTCTTACAGGGCATGACGTCTATTACTTTCCTGCCATCTTTCACTTTAACACAAACATATAAAACTGCACGGCTGTTTGAAAAGTACTTGCACAAGAAATTACACTTACCTCCATTCCGTTGTCTCACATACATGAACAACTGGATAGATATCAGGTCTTATCTTGTTTAAGAAAAAAATCAACTAAAATGCAATTTTTATAAATGCATACATTTTTTAAAGTTCTAAAGAAAATGGTGCAGAAAATGTGGCACTACATGCAGAAAATATGTTTGCAAAAACCATTACAAAGAATTTTACCTGGTCACAGAAGCAGTCAAGACAATATTTTAAGGAAATCAAACAAAGCAACTTGAGAACTATTTTCATCCTTTCTTTATGGTCTCCTGGCCGTGTATTCCACATAGTAAACATCTGTGTCCCTGTAAGATTTCCATTCCCCTGCTGAGCAATAGTTCTGCTGGGTTTGATAGAAGATTTGCTTATTCCTTTGTAAAGATGAAGACAGACAAATGATAAAATGGCAAAACACTGAAGAGGTAAATAGATAGGTCAGGAACGTAAGAAAAAGGATTTAGAATAGTGACCTCCAAAGTAGGGTGCTTACATACTCTGAGAAGCATCCAGGACACAAAGGGAGACTATAGTAGAACCTCTGCTTTTATTTATTTCTGAAAATTGACACTGAGGTTCATACCTGAATCATGCATCAGACTATGTATTTCCCAGTATCAAGGGGTTGGTGACAGCGTTCTCACCCATTTTTGTTTTTAGCATATTGCAGTTTATATGTGTCCAGCTAAATGAACTTAAATATATCATCTGGTTTTTGTTTTCTCTTTACTATTTACATTTTTTTATTCATTTATTTATTTTAGGTATTTCCCAGTATCAAGGGGTTGGTGACAGTGGTGCTCTCACCCATTCCAGTATTTGGCATATTGCAGTTTATATGTGTCCAGCTAGATAAACTTATAGATATCATCTGGTTAATATTTATATTTAATTAATGAATTAATTAAAGTTCTGTGGCATGATCATAGCTCTCTACAGACTTGATCTCCTAGGTTCAAGCAATCCTTCCACCTCAGTCTCCCGAGTAGCTGGAACCACAGCCATGTGCCATCACGCTTGGCTAATTTTTTTTTCTTTGAGACTGAGTCTTGCTCTGTTACCCAGGCTGGAGTGCAGTGGCCCAATCTTGGCTCACTGCGACCTCTGCCTCCTGGGTTCAAGTGATTCTCCTGCCTCAGCCTCCTGAGTAGCTGGGATTACAGGCGTGTGCCACCACGCCCAGCTAATTTTTTTTTTTTTCTTTTTAGTAGAGATGGGGTTTCACCATGTTGGCCAGGTTGGTCTCGAACTCCTGACCTCAGGTAATCTGCCTGCCTCGGCCTCCCAAAGTGTTACAGGCGTGAGCCACCATGCCCGGCCATGCTTGGCTAATTTTTTAAAAAAACTTTTTGTAGAGACAAATAGTCTCTACGTTGCCCAGACTGCTCTTGAACTCCTGGACTCAAGCAATCCTGCGTTGGCCTTGGAAAGTGCTGGGATTACAGGCATGAGCCACTGCACTTGGCCTATCATCTAGTTTTCTTTCTTTCTTTCTTTCTTTTTTTTGAGAGAGTCTCACTCTGTCACCCAGGCTGGAGTGCAGTGGTGTGATCTTGGCTCACTTGCAACCTCCACCTCCCAGGTTCAAGTGATTCTCCTGCCTCAGCCTCCCGAGTAGCTGGGACTACAGGTGCATGCCACCATGCCCAGCTAATTTCTGAATTTTTAGTAAGATGGGTTTTGCCATGTTGGCCAGGCCGGTCTCTCCTGACCTCAAGTGATCCGCCCACCTCAGCCTCCCACAGTGTTGGGATTACAGGCGTGAGCCACCACATCTGGCCCGTATCATCTGTTTTAATTAAACACTACAAAATAGACAACTGTCCTTCAAAGATTCCTACAAACAGTGGATTGAAAATAATAACAATCATGCACGCGTGGACAAATAACTGAAAAAAGTTAAACTAACGCTCATCTCATAGGATGAGCTCTTCCAAAGCTACATTAAAAGATAAAACATGGTAACCAATTGTTTCACTCAATAGAACTTACTGTGATGCTGGAAATGTTCTAGATTGGCACTATCCACATGATAGTCACTAGGTTTATCTTGTTTCTGAACACTTGAAATATAGCTAAGTGGACTAAAGTTTTATTTTAAAAATATAATTATTTAAATAGCCACATAGGCTAGTGGCTACCACATTGGGCAGCACATATCTAGGAGACACAAATAGAGCCAGGCCCTTGGGTTTGAATCCAAATGCGATCACATACAAACTCTGTGACCTTTGGCTTAACTTTCCCGTGCCTCAAAGTCTTTATCATAATCATAATACCTATCTCATATGGCTGTTGCTAAAATTATTATTATTATTTTTTTAAGACAGAGTTTCGCTCTTGTTGCCCAGGCTGGAGTGCAGCAGCATGATCTCGGCTCACTGCAACCTCTGCCTCCCAGGTTCAAGCGATTCTCCTGCCTCAGCCTCCTGAGAAGCTGGGATTACAGGTGCACGCCACCACGCCTGGCTAATTTTGTATTTTTAGTAGAGATGGGGTTTCTCCATGTTGGCCAGGCTGGTCTCAAACTCTTGACCTTAGGTGATTGCCCGCCTCAGCCTCCCAAAGTGCTGGGATTATAGGTGTGAGACACCGTGCCTGGCCTAAAATTAAATAGTTAAGGCACAAAAAGTACTTAAATATTGCAAGATAAATGGTAAGTTTTTAATCTCATAGTCAGATTTGAGGAAAAAAAGCAAAAAAAATTAAAATAATTTGAATTATGAATTGACAAACTTTTGTTACTAATGAACCTTGAACTAAGTTTACATTGGGGCTTCATAAATTCAGTACTTAGTATGAAGCTATCACAAACTGCAGGACATTAACAAATAATTTATTAGGTTGGTGCAAACATATTTGTGGTTTTTGCCATTGAAAGTAATGCAAAAACCACAATTATGTTTGCACCAACCTAATACTTCATCTTTATCCTATCGTGACACTTTCTTCTTTTTTTTTTTTTTTTTTAATTATAATTTCACTGGGCATTGTGGCTCACACCTGTAATCCCAGCACCCTGGGAGGCTGAGGCGGGTGGATTGCTTGAGCTCAGGAGTTCAAGACCAGCTCTGGAGTTCAAGACCATAGACAACATGGCAAAATCCCATCTCTACAAAAAAATACAAATTAGCCAGGTGTGATGGTGGGTGCCTATAGTCCCAGCTACTTGGGCTGCAGAGGCGGGAGGATTGCTTGAGCCCAGGAGGTTGAGGCTGCAGTGAGCTGTGATTGTGCTACTGCACTTCAGTCTGGGTGACAAAGGAAGACCCTGCCTCAAAAGTAAACACATGAAAATGAAAAATATAATTTTTTTTTTTTTTTGGCCGGGCCCAGTGGCTCACACCTATAATCCCAGCACTTTGGGAGGCTGAGGTGAGAGGATCACCTGAGGTCAGGAGTTTTGAGACCAGCCTGGACAACATGGTGAAACCCTGTCTCTACTATAAATACAAAAATTAGTTGGGCATAGTGGTGCATGCCTGTAGTCTCAGCTACTCGGGAGGCGGATGTACGAGAATTGCTTAACTCTGGGAAGTAGAGGATGCAATGAGCTGAGATCATACCACTGCACTCCATCCTGAGCAACAGAGTGAGACTTTGTCTCAAGAAAAAAATAAAAATTTTAAGACTGGGTCTTGTGCTATCACCCAGAATGGAATGCACTGGCATGATCATAGCTCACTACAACCTCAAACTTCTGGGCACAAGCGAACCTCCCACCTCAATCTCCTGAGTAGCTGAGACTATAGGCTCATGCCACCATGCCTGGTTGTCTTCATTTTCATTTTTTGTAGAAATGGGGTCTTGCTATGTTGCCCAGGCTGATATTGAACTCCTGGAATCAGCCGTCCTCCCACCTCAGCCTCCCAAGGTGCTGGAATTACAGGCATGAGCCACCATGCTCAGCTTTACATATACTTTATAATGAACATACTATATTAATACATATATATTTACATATAATAAATATACATGCATTAGATATGTACACTCATTTTTTAAAGAAAATGAATGGAATAAAAAAGCAAAAATGTTTAGAGATTACTGGGCTAAACCAAATAAAGCGAGTTTGTTTCAGAAAGAAACAATGCTGAGTGGACTGACCTTCAATTACTGTGGTTAAGTTACACAGGTAATAAGTTTAAAAATTTGTATATGGAACAGCAGTTGCTCGGAAATTTTATAAAGCCACAATATTCTAGTATGATAAACAAAGGAGGTCTCATTAATTATGTGTCATTTTACTACAGTAAATATATATATATATATACACACACACACACACACATATATATATTTTGAGATGGAGTCTCACTCTGTCGCCCAGGCCAGAGTGCAGTGGCACAATCTCAGCTCACTGTAACCTCTGCCTCCCGGGTTCAAGCAATTTTCGTGCCTCAGCCTCCTGAGTAGCTGATCCCACCTATTCACAAAGCTCTCTGCAAAGTATGTGGAGAGGTTTATTACATATACACACACAAGAAGGTAACACAAGATATAAAAAGCTACAAAGACAGAATGATCAACTTAAAAAGTTATTTATTAAACAAGTTAAACACAACTAAAAGTATATTTAGAGAACCAATATTCAAGTATTTTTGTCAAACTTTCTAACGATAAGGGAAATGATAAAAATGGAACAGATATAAAAATATTCTTATACAAGTATTAAAGCGTATGGAAAATTCAGAAATAAAAATAAAAACACACCACCATACAATGAAATCAAAACGTTTCATATGTGTTTTAAAATGCTTATGGTATGAGAGCCAAATTGTCTATTTCTATGTTAATAAACAATATATAAGGTCACCTTTTTAAAGGTATACTTTGTGTCCCACAGAAATAATTTTGGAAAAAGTAAATGTTGGGTGTGTAAATTGCCCAAATTTAGCAAAACATATTTTACATATGAATATTTTCATTCATACTTACTGGAAAACAAAACAACTTATAATTTAAACATCTTGATTTGAAAACAATTTTGGATTTGATAGTTCTGCTAAATTCCAACATCATAACCGCCGAATGTGTTATCAAAAGATAGTTATTCAAAATTTTTTTTAAAAAGAATTGCTTCCCCAAATCTCAGTATTTCAGAGCAAAAGGAAAAATAACATATTCTTTGTACATAAATTCTGATGCTTAGTTTCTATGGTTAATACAAAAATGGTGCAATAAGGAAGAGCCCTGTAGAAAAGCCTCTGTCTTTTCAGTAGTTCCAAATGGTGTTATACAATATTTCACTGGAGATAGTCGTTGCACCACGGATTTGGCAGTTGCTTCTGTGTAAATCATACTTTGCCCCATAACATCCACCAAAGGCTTTCAAACATAATTGACTCTGGCAGTACACATGGAGAGCATGATGCGAATGGGGACTGCCAGTGGATATGAGGGCTTTTATGAAAAGGAGTTTGCTCTGTGTGTGTGTTTTGAGGAGGAAACAGCGGAAGAAATAGTCTATCCAGAACTACAAAACACATTTTCCTAATTAGATCCCAACTGTATAAATAATGTAAATCAAATGCTTAGAACTTAAATGAATTCAGAATTTCTGTAGGAGAGGCAAATCCTTTCCCCCCTCCCTTTTATCATTCATCAGAGAGGACAAAGCTTTAGTTACATACATTCTTCTGGACATGGAAGGAAAGGTCTCTTTGTCCCCTTCTCAGTCTGAAAGGGAAGGAGAACGAATAGACCTGCCACTGGCAGGGCTGGAGAAAGTGAAAGGCTCCTTGTCCTTTTCTTTACTGTCATGCTTATGCTTGTGTTTGTGCTTATGTTTGTGCTTCTTCTTCTTTTTCTTGTGCTCATGGTGATGGTGGTGATGGTGGTCACTGTGTTTGGAGGCTGTAGATTCCTTAGTAAAGACTGAGAGTGGAGCGCTTGCCACTGGATGCATACCCATCTCCAAAGGTGATTGTTCTTTACCTTCAAGATTAAAAATACCCAAATGAATTCCTGTTGATAATAGGGAAAGCCAGAATAAAGAAGGAGGAAGGTGATGACAGTATGTAAAGAGGGATTCCTAAATTTTTATCACTTCTATTAGGAATGAGAGAAGTATCTAAATAAGACATGTAATTAGTTACACACAGTTTTTCAGCATTGTGGCCAGGAAGTTGAATATATAGTCCCTTGTAGTCTACCGATTCAGCCATATACCAGTGTGTTACCAAATAATCTTTTAAAAATTAATATTTTCTAAGAATTATGAAAAAACAATATTACACATGGTGTTATAGGTTAAGACTCACACTGGGGCTGGGCGCGGTGGCTCACTCCTGTAATCCTGGTACTTTGGGAGGCCAAGGTGGGTGGATCACTTGAGGTCAGGAGTTCAAAACCAGCCTGGCCAATGTGGTGAAATTCCATCTTTACCAAAAATACAAAAATTAGCCAGGCATGGTGGCGGGCGCCTGTAATCCCAGGTACTCGAGAGGCTGAGGTAGGAGAATCACTTGAACCTGGGAGGCCAAGGTTGCAGTGAGCTGAGATCATGCCACTGCACTCCAGCCTGGGTGATAGAGTCAACTACATTTCTGCTCTAAGGTAATGGGGAGGGGGAGATGACAATACAGTTGACCCTTGATCAACATGGGTTTGAACTGCATGAGCCCATTTATATGTGGACTTTTTTTGTTTTTAACCAAACGCAGATTGAAAATACAGATTTGAAGGATGCAAACCTGCGTATAGATAGAAAAGCTGGTTTCTCATATGGGCTGACTGCAGGGCTTGAGTATGCATGGATTTTCGTACACCGGGGAGGGGTCTTGGAACTAATCCCCCCTGTGTATAGCAAGGGATGACTCTATTTTCTTTGTGCCATCTGGAGAACAACTGATATACACATAAACATGATATTCTAGCTACTGATAATGGTATCTCAGTGAAAATCAAACATTTGTATAGCTCCTTAAGACAATTTCTAGGGATAGACAACATGAACTCTAAGAAGATTCAGAACACACAGCTTAGGAAACCCAGAAAAGGTGGGGAGTCTATAAAGGGAACATCTGTCTCTCTACACAGATGAGAGTAGTGTCAGTACAAAGAAAGAAACAGAATTAGCAGGCCCATACTCTAGACTAGGTTGTCCTGTTAGCCTTTAGCTATACTTCATCTCTCTGGGCCTAGTTTATCATCTAAAAATCTAGATCAAATGTCCTCAAAGGTTCTCTACAGTTTTAACATTCTATCAGTCTAGGAATCTATAATAGTAGTTCTCCAACTCTAGTGTACAGATTTGCTTTTTCCTCCAGACCCACAGGCCTATAATCCTTGGGCCATACTCTGAGAAACAAATCTCTATTACTATAGGTTAATGGCATTGCTTTACATGCAGCCAACTTAAGCCCAAGATTCATCTCAGATTCCCTCCCTTCCAGAGCTACCTGGTTACCAAATCTTGTTGATTCTCATAAGTATCTCTTAAATCCACCCCCCATCCTAATCCAGTCTGCAACTGTATTAATTCAGACCACCTCACCTCATCGGGGTTATGGGTACTAGTATTATAGGTACTTGGTACTAGTCTCCTCCTAGTCACTAAGGTTTCTCTGCCTGAATTACCTTATGGGTTAAGTGTCTAATGTATATGTAGTTCACAGCAGTGGTTCTCAGATCACCAGGGGTGATTCTGCCCCCAAAGGGACAAAATTGGCAATTGGCAATGTTCAGAGATATTTTGTTACTGACATCCTACGAGTAGAGGCCAGAGATGCTGGCAAACATCTTAAAATGCACAACACACCCCTATACCTCCAACAAAGAATTATGCCTAAAATGTCAACAGTGTCCAGGCTGGGAAACCCTGCTGCATCATGGTCTTCCCAAACAAAGCTGCTTTTTATCTGCTTAAAAACCCAGTTGGTTCTACTGACAGGACAAAAGACAAACTCCTTGGACTTCAGTGCAGGAATTTCTGAAAATATATATTATATATATTAATCCAAACTAGCTTAAAAAAAAAAAAGACTTTTCACTAAAATAGATTTCAATGTAGTTTCTTTTTTTAAAAAAGTAAATTTCTCAGCACTAATTTTGATCCAAACCTGCCCCCAAATCATGGTTTTCACCAAAACAGATATCACCACAGAAGCTTTCTAAAAATTACATTGCAGTACTAATTTTACTTATTGACAGTTCATAATCTGTCCTGAAGTTACCTTTCCAGCCTCCCATTCTTCCTTTCTATATACTACTCTAGGCTAAACCTTTCATAACACTGTGTATTTCTAAATGCTATTCCCTATGCTTGGGATGTCCTTCTTTCCTTATTCCTTGTTTAACTGATATACTCATTTAACAAACATCAGAAACTAATTGGAACTGGGGAAAATATGGATAAACTAGACAGATATCAGCCCTCCTCCCTCCTAGGAGATTGCAGACTAGCAAATAAGAAATAAATTGAGTAAGTGAACCTGAGTAAATAAAAAGGCAAAACATAAAGTGGAACAGGAGCACAATAGGAGACTTAAATTAGTTGGGGGAAGGGGGGATCAGAGAGGCAAAGTTCTCCAGGAAAGTAATGGTTAAGCTGCAACCTAAAGGAAGAGATAACGAAACAAAGAACATTTTAGTCTCTTCAATAATTTAAAACCTAACTCAAATGTTTCTTTGAAAGATTTTCTTCAAATTTCCCAAAGGAACTGGTTCCTTCATGTTTCCACAGCATAATACAGATACGGGAATTAAGTCAAAGAGAGATTTAAGTAATTTGCCCAAGGTGGTACTGGCGGGTCTGAGCTACAAATCTGAAGAGCCTGACTCCAGGGTCTTAATCTTAACCACGATGCTACAGTGTCCATCTACACAAACATGGACTGCTGTATTTCTGTTGTCTTTGAGTCTCTTCCATTAAACTGATAGCCTCTTGAGGACAGGAAGTCTGTCTTTTTCATCTTTGTGTCCCAACATATAGCACAGTTTCTATCATCCCCTAGCACGCCCCCTTAACAAAGCTTGTTAAATGAATGAATGAATTAATATAACAGAATTATACAGTTGTGTTTCTTTTTAAATGTCAAGTGAGCTTAGTACAACTAAATACAACCTGAAGGTCACTGATTTTGAGGAGAGAAGAATAATGCACAAAAACTATTATAGCTCATCCATTCAAGTGGTATTTGACTCCTGTACTTCCTCTGTGTTAGGCACTGCTCTAATATTTTAGAACATGTGAACAAATTAAAGTTTCTGTGCTCACAGATTATTCACATTTTAGTATCCTCAAATTCTATTTCTTATACTAATGATCTTTGTAATAAAGCCAAAACTAATACTAAAGTAAAAGCTAAATATCTTATTTATATATAGAGGCAAGTTTGGGGAACTATTTCTTCTGTAATAATTGGCACCCAGATATTCTTTAAAAGAACAAAAATATTGAGAGATTATCTGATTTAGTTTCAGCCATATATGCTACCATATTTTAATTCAGATTTTAATACATAAATTGCATGAATATGTTCCTGATTCTATAAATATGGGAAAATAGGCCAACACCTAACAGAATACACAGGTGGGTGATAACAAGTAATAAGAAGCTTTAAAGTCTCATGAACAAATTCCTTTAGCTTCCATCTCATTATTTAATCATTCTATATCAACAGACTTTGCAGCTTTCTCGTTGGCTGTCTGCACTCTTGGGAGCTTAAGGTTCTCTTCTGCATTTCAGAGAAGAGAGAAGTTTTATCATTTAATCCTAAATACCTACCAAACTACTTGGATTGCAGAAAGCCAATCATTATGTTGGAACCTGTACTTCTCAGTTGCCTAATGGGCAAATGAGCATTTGTAGGTATAATCTTTCCAAAGAATACTTAAAACCACTTCAAAAGTGAATCCAATTTTTTTGTCTAGACAGTGGCCTTACACTTTGCATCAAAGAAATATTGGTAATAAATCTTGCATTTCTCTTGAGATACATGAAGTCTACTAAGAAGACAATGGATTAGTTAGCACCAAGGACAAAGGAGTTAGAAACCAGGGCTCCTAGGACAAATGGCTAATCTCAGGTCTATGGCAGAATATTTACAAGATGAGCTTGAAACACAGGGTGTAACTGCAAAGAAGTTAAAGTCTTGTCAAATGAATTCAGTCCAAAGATGGAACAAACTGAATATGATAAGGACAATAATTGTGACAGACTGAAAATGACTGATCAGCATTGGAGATTGCTAGTCAATAACTCATTATTTTGAAAATTATTAAATACATAGAATAATTAAGCTTTGTTTTCCTATAGACTTATACCACTGGGTAATAGTAAACGAGGAGAAATTTAGCTTTACAGAAGTAATCCAGCTTATAAATAAAAATGAAAGTATAAATTGAAATATCACTATCTTGCAACTTAATGAATTAAGGAATCTGGGTTGAACATCTATAGTGGTTAACCTCAAAGAGTCAACCAGACATTGTATGCTTCCAGACTAAAGAACACACACCCTTTATAAACCTGAATCCAACAAGAATTCTAGGTACAACTACAAATTGACAGAAACTAGAGAACTTAACATGCTAATTATATCATGGGTATAAAATTAATAAAATACAGACTTGAAAAGTACAGAACAAAACCTAGTTTCTTTAACAAATACATGGCAAGAGAGGAAAAGAAAAGAGGTATGAGTTGGAAACATTAGAATAAAAAGTACAGAACAAAACCCTGGCTTCTTTAACAAATACATTGTAAGGGAGGAAAAGAAAAGAGGTATGAACTAGAAATGTTAGATTAAAAAAGATACAAAGGCTGTATCAGCCAACTGGAATGTGGACCTTATGTGGACACTGATTTAAACAAATAAATTGTAAAAAATAAAAATAAATAATGGCATTTAGAGTCAACTGAAATTTAAACAGTGACTGGATATTTAATGACATAAAAGAATTAGTACTTTTTTTAGGTATAACATTACTGTGGTTATGACTTTTTAAAGTGCTACCTTTTAGAGATACATACTAAATAATTTATGAATAAAATTATATGATATTTGGGATTCACTTCAAAATATTCAGAAGGGTAGAAATGGGTAAGATTAAATAAGACTGACCATGAACCAATTATTGTTGAAGCTGAGTAATACATACAGGGGCCTCATTATACTTGTCTGACTACTTTACAGTTCTCTATAATAAAGCTTTTTTCTTTTTCTTTCCTTTCTTTTTTTTGGAGACAGAGTCTCGCTCTGTCGCCCAGGCTGGAGTGCAGTGGCATGCTTTCAGCTCACTGCAACCTCCGCCTCCCAGAGATTCTCCTGCCTCAGCCTCCCGAGTAGCTGGGATTACAGGTGCGTACCACCACGCCCGGCTAATTTTTGTATTTTTAGTAGAAGCGGGATTTCACCATGTTGGTCAGGCTGGTCTTGAACTCCTGACCTCAAATGATCCACCTACCTTGGCCTCCCAAAGTGCGGGAATTACAGGCATGAGCCACTGTGCCTGGCCCAAAGCTTTTTTTTAAAGGAGAAATTAAAGCAATCTGGCAATACCATGAAAGTGTTACATGCTTATATTCCTTTAGAAAGTTTTCTAGAAATTTAATCCCGTTAATATGCTCATGCATATGTGAAAAGACACATATACAAATATATTAATTGGCAGTAACAGGAGAACAAATGATCTGTGCTACCCTATCATCACCAACAACCTTTAGCTCTTAAGTTTTCATTTATACTATTTACTATAATTGTATACTATATACTATAATTGTATGTAGTATAAGTATATATATTATATATACAATTGTATATATAGTATGTTTTATTTATTCCCTCTCTATATAGAGAATATATGTTTATATATTCTTTTATTCTATATATATATGTACATATATATGTTTTGCTTATTATCTATCTTTCCTAAATAATGTTTACCAGGTCTAATCTAAGGTGGTAAGAAAGTGTAATTTCCTTATAATTAGATTTGGGACACACAAAAGTTTACTTTCACAGGAGCATAATGAAGTCATCTATAGAACTCTATCAAGACAATACATATATTACCATCCCTTGATACAAACATTTACACACATAATTTCACATATCCTTTCAGGGGTTTACAAGACGCCTGCTAACTTGTCCATCCACAGGCACCACTCATCTTTAGGCTAATGAAAGTCCTTTTACTAAGGTGAAATACACATAACTCTTCTAAATAGCAAATACATCAGAGAAAGGAGATACATTTAGTTCACAATAAAAAAATTTTTCCTATTTCATGTTATATGGAAAGAACAAAAGAGATGTTCAGAGTTGTATTGTTCTACTAATGTAAAATCTTTCCTGGAGACCAAATAAAACGCACCATGGATAAGGGTTAGCTGCAGTCGAGTTAACAAATGTAAAACAAACAGAAAGAGGTACTTAATGTAAGTCTAATGTGGAAGCTTTTCAGCCCATGTGATGAAAGTGCTGATAAGAAACCGTGAATAATCTGCTAATTCCAGTAAATTCATTCACCTTAGGTAAACATTTAAATTTAACACAAAACCTGCAGTTTTCATTAGGAAAGGTGTAAGTTCTGTTCTTCAGATTGTTTAGATCACTGTAAAAAAATGTAGAATTATATCATTATAATTTAAGGATAAAAAAATCAAAGTCTGTTTTTCATATTAGTTTCAAAAGAAAGACCTCTAGGGCAAGCTCTCAAGCTTTAAAAAAGTTGTGTTTTTTTTTTTTTTAAATTAAAAAATTTACCAGAATTGTGTTCTTCTGACTTATGCAAGAAGGCATTACATAATACTGCAGCCCTAGCGAGGCAGCTGCAGAAACTCTCTGCTTCCTTCCCACAAAAACCACTAGGGAATTCCCTTGCTCCTTGTTCCCCTTGCCTGGCCTCTCCTCTCCAGCACTGCAATCCCTACAGCAACCTGGCAGACAGTCCAGTCACCTCAGGCTCTGCAGTAGTAGACAGGGAGCTGCTGTGGTGAGAAGGGAGAGAATATTGTATGTTCATTCCTAAAGCCATGGGAACCATAATGGCCATTTCTCTGTATCCCCTTCCTTACCTCAGGAAAAGGAAAATAAATAATAAAGTAATGAAGGAAAATACTCTTGCCATTTCTCCCTTCTCATCCCAATGGCTTAATCTAATACCCACATATGATCCTGCCCTAAAATATTCTACTATCAAATGCAAGGAAAGGGAAAACTGGGGAAGCAAGGTTAAAAAGTAAACCATAACGTGTCCTCTACTTAACAGTTTCCGTCTCTTCTTTAAACCCACATTCTTTTTCTATCCCTCCTAGACAAGGTCTGTAACACATTCCAGTTCTCAATTATCATCTGGCTCCTTGGCTCTAAGGGGGCCATCTAGGACTTCATCTCAACTCACAAATAATAAATAAAATTAAAATTAAATTAAATTAAATTAAAATAAAATAAAATAAAAAGCAGAGGCTGGAAACTCAAAAGCCTTTACCTGAGGAACAGCATAAATGAGTAAACAGACTACTGGGTGCAGCATAAGAGATGAATATGCCTTACTAAAAGGGCCTCTCACTCTTTTTCAAGAAAAGCTATAAATCCAGAATTTCTTTTTTCTTTGTTTCCCGAATGTCTTCCATCAGAGTAAAAGGAAGTCCATATTTTTATGTGTAACCTCTTTATTTTTAGTTATCTAGTTAAAAAACTTTTGTGAGACTTACAGGAAGATGCCTCAGCTTGATGAACTGCATATGGGCCAAAAAACCTCATTTGTGACCTCTAATCTAGAATCCCTAGAGACTGAAGAGAGGTCACAGCTTCCCTCACCAGTGCTGTCTCTCTCCTAAACCCGCAACTCTCAACTCCAAGAAAGGGCAACTCTCAACCCCAAGAAAGGCGGCTGCCATGGTAAGAGATCTTCAGCTCCTGCTGGGAGGCAGGAAGAGAAGAAATTCCTTTTTCACTGTCATTTTGACTTGACTTGGGTTAGGCTAAAGTTGTGCTTCCCATATGTCAAAAGTTGGAGCTCTGAGTGAATCTTCTCACAGAAACGTCGATACACACAAGGGCTAGGTTTGATATTTGTATTCCTGATGTATGGTAGGAGTTGTAAGGTTTTTGTCCAGCTATTTTGGGAAAGTTACTTAACAAATACAACAATGTTGCCAGGCCTGGTGGCTCATGCCTGTGATCCTAGCACTTTGGGAGGCTGAGGCTGGTGATCACTTGAGGCCAGTGGTTTGAGACTAGCCTAGCCAATATAGTGAAATCCTGTCTGTACTAAAAAAAAAAAAAAAAAAAAAAAATTAGCCGGGTGTGGTGATGCACGCCTGTAATCCCAGCTACTCAGGAAGCAGAGGCATGAGAATCACTTGAACCCAGGAGGCAGAGGTTGCAGTGAGCCAAGATCACATCACTGCATTCCAGCCTAGGTGATAGAGCAAGATTGTCTCAAAAAAAAAAAAAAAAAAAGAAAGAAAAGAAAAAACTACAGAAAAACTGCATTCAAAATTCTAAAATAAATATATTTACAAATAAACCTTCAAAACACTGTTTTTGTAAAATGAAGGTTTTCTAAATTCTTATAATATCACTGTTGAATTTTAAGACTTGCTCAGTGGCCTCAGAGTACTGAATAGCAAAAGCACATTTAAAGGAAATTATAGTCACATTAAAGAATATATTCAAAGTTATGATTACTAGATCAGTCCATCTAACTGGTATACATTTTTGCCTCATGCCAAGAAAGGACCCTACACTAACAGCAGCCAAAATTAAAATGTTAATGCATTCCTATTCCCCACCATTAGGGCTGTGTTTCTTTTGTCTTCCCATATGATGTCATGAGAACTAAAAGCCTATAAATAAAGACCTGAAAAAAAGTGAAAATGTATTTTTAAAAGCAATAAGGAACAATGATAAAAAAGGCACACTGGTGGGCACAAAAAAAGTGTTCAGATTTGCTTCTACATAGGTTAATGTGCCACACTGCTAAGAAAAACCAAACGTATTCTGACTCTTTTTGGAACAGAAATTGATTAGACTCTTGGAAATTCAGAGAGAATTTTTTCTTTTAAAGGTAAGCAGAAGCATCCTCCTCAAACTGTGTCAAGGAGTTTGAAATTCTCTAAGCTTTATAATGTTTAAAAATGTAGAAAATTCTTTACATCTAGTACAATTTCAATAAGCATAATGATAATAAAGCAAAATTACACCAAAACCAAAACCAAAACCAAAAGAATACAAAAATTCTGGAAGGGCCAAGAAATATCAAAATTCACTCATTAAAGTAAGGGCTAAAGTCCCCAGCTGATTTCCTTCTGAAACATATTTTGGGTGAATCTATTCCAATAAATGCACAGAACACACAAAGAACGGTAAGTAATCAACAGTCTGGGGGGTCTCAACATCAAAACAGTTTAACGTGCTGCTTTTGCTTGAAGTCCCCTATTAATAACAGTTGATTCATAAGTTCCTCAAAGCAATAAACAGCACTCTTTAAAATATTAGATAAAAACATAATTTATATAACCAAAATCCATCAACTGGAATATAATCAGAAGTTCACAGACTGTAAAGTCTGTCTACTTCTGGAAAAACTATTCTTTAAAAATGATTTTGTTTATGTATCTTGTTTTTTCACTCCCTGTTCCTTCAGATTTTGAGGACTGAATCTTTGTTTCACGGTAGTTCATCTGCATCAAATGTTTGCACTTCATTTGGATTATAATCCTTTCTTTGTAAGTGATGAAACAGAATAAGCAGAAAACAATGTAACAAACACATCTGAATTAAATTACATTTCACAAACTTAAGCCCAATTACTGTGAAATGATATAAGGGAATATAGCATCAAGTCTTCATGAATGAATCACCAATTATATGAGTGGGGGATAAGTGGTTGATTTTTTATTTCATGCCTTTATATCTTTTTTATAAAGGTACAAATTAAACGGTTTCTATTGAAGTTGACATTTGTCATAATATTCTTAGAAAAAGCATGGCAAAGAAAGAGCAAAATGTTCATAATAATTAAATGGCATTATCTTTTAAATTATCTTTAAATGGCATATGGGGGATTTTTTTTTTCTCACTTAATTTTCTGTTATTTCCAAGTTTTCTATAATAGGAATACATGACTTTTGAAAAAGAAAAGTCTATTTTAAAATAGTCTTTAAAGTTAGATAATATAAGCTCAATGTATTACAAAAAAAGCCAAATCCTAAGATCTGTAATTTTAAAGGGTTTTTTAAAGTTGATGAAGTAACTCTATTACATTTATAGGTTTGTTCTTCAACAAAATAATATTAATTCTGATTAATTATTTTTACCTGTTCCCTTCCGTGCAAGTTCCAAACTCCACTGGGGTTTTGTGGTGGGTGTGCTGTCACAGCCTGTTGAGTGCTGGGGTATTAAAGCAGATCGGGAGCTAGCTGGCCGATACTTCGAGAGCCCTAAAATGCCAAACGAGAAAAAAAGAGGGATTTATTTCTTTGTTTCCCAAAAGAAAAAAAAGGCTGACAGGTTTTTATAAACTAGCCTTAAAGACAGAAACAGTTCATCCACAGTAAAATTCTAACAGTTGAAAGAATACTAGCTGGGTAGGGTGGCTCACACCTTTAATGGCAATGCTTTGGGAGGCTGAGGAGGGAGGATCGCTTGAGGCCAGGAGTTCAAGACCAGCCTAGCCATCACAGTGAGACCACATCTCTACTACAGAAAATAAATAAATAAATAAAATCAGCCAGGTATGGTGGCATGTACCTGTGGTCCTAGTTACTTGGGAGGCTGAGGTGGGAGGATGTATTGAGCCCAGGAGTTCGAGGTTGGAGTGAGCTATGATCATGTCACTGTAATCTAGCCTGGGCCACAGAGTGCGACTCTGTGTCTTTAGAAGAAAAAAAAAAACTATTTTAAAACTACTAAAAATCTCATTTAATTTAATCCTTTGTCATGGTTCCTGTAAGCTTAAGTCTGAGTAGAATAAGCATTCAAGAGAGGCAATAAGCTTGAATGACTTACTGAACATATAAATTAAACCCTGTATTCTGGGGCAGGAACCATTTCATATTTTTTATTATTTATGTGGAACTCTGTATAGAGTAGTTTGCCCAGCCCCCCAAATTTTGGTAACAAATACCATTATAAAATTTACTCAACAAATAGATCCAAGATAGTTTAGGGACTATAGGAGACATTTAAAACAGAAAATGGTCTAATTGCATAATGTGAACAGCACTGTAGTGGAATCTGGAGATTGAGGTTTTGATTCCAAACTTATCAAAAAAATCAGAAATACATTCTGAGTAAGATATTTTATCTCTTTATGTCTTAAATCCTTCACTTGTCACATTCCTTCACTTGTCCTAAGATTTAGCCCTTAGTTGGCCACTACCTGGGTATGTCATCCAGGGCAAGTCACTTAGCATTTCTCTACTTGTCTACTTAAATGGACAGAATAGATAAAATAACTGTTAAGCTTCAACTATAAAACCCAAAGAATTCATGACCTATCAGTCTTCAAATGTATCTTAGATTCATGTCCTACCTGCAGCAAGTTCTCAAATTCTAGTAGCTCATCTTAGATTACTAGATAATGAAAAAATAATTTAGGTCTCATAAATAAAATTAAAACAAAAAGCCAAATAAAAAGCAAAGCAACCAGAGTAATAAAGTCTTTAGCACAAATTAACATGTTAAAAACGAAAGAGAAAAAAAATCTCATTCATATGTAAACATCCTAAAATACAACAACCATGGGCAATGAAAAAGATTTCCAAACAAAAAAATAGAAACATTTCCCAGAAAAAAAGAGACAAACAGTCATACCCATAATAGAAGAAATGCATTAAAAAGTAAACCTGGAAGGGCGCGGTAGCTCACACCTATAATCCCCACAATTCAGGAGGCCAAAGCAGGCGAATCACTTGAGGTCAGGAGTTTGAGTCCAGCCTGGCCAACATGGCAAAAGCCTGTCTCTACTAAAAATACAAAAATTAGCCGGGCATGGTGGTGCGCGCCTGTAGTCCCAGCTACTTGGGAGGCTGAGGCAAGAGAATCACTTGAACCCGGAAGGCAAAGGCTGCAGTCAGCAGAGACGGCACTACTGCACTCTAGCCTGGGCGACACAGTGAGACTCCATCTTAAAAAAAAAAAAACAAAAAAACCCCCAAAAAACAAAAACAGTAAACATGAGTTATTTTACAGTTACTCTAAAAGTTCTGAATTATTACACTGATGACAAGTGCTATGACAGATAATGATCATAAAGAAAATTAATGAATTACAATTTATATACCAATAAGAATTTTAGAAACATAATGCTGAGTAAAAAAAAGCAAGTCATGTTATACCATTTCTTAAAAAATTCAAAAAACAAGTGCAACTAAACATACAGGATCACATACCTATGTGGAACACTATAAAGAAAAGCAACAGAATGAAATTAAGGAAAAAGAAAAAAAAAGAAAATGTGAGATAGTAGTTACTTGTAGTGGAAAGGCAGAACAGGACCAGGGATAAAGCAGATAGGAAACATCCATGCATGATATATTGTGTACATGTTAACTTGGGTGGCACGTACGCAGATATTTGTATGTCGTAACTTTAATCAAAGGCTTTTATTTCTTAAAAATTAGAAAAAGCTTATGATATGAACTGGTATAATCTCTCAAAAAACATGGCAATAAGTATCAAGAGCTATGAAAATCTAAAGACATGTATCTCACAATATAGCTAACATTAATCTTTTCACTAATAATACATTTTGGGGAATTTATCCAAGAAACATAATTTAAGAAAAAGATAAAGTGCAGAATTACCAACAATATATAAAAATGAAAAACAACCTAATGTCTATCAACAAGGAAATGACAAGGTAAATTTTAATATATTGACTCTCTATGTTGTCTTAGGTAGTTTTTTTTGTTTGTTTTTTGTTTTTTTTGAGATGGAGTCTCGCTCTGTTGCGCAGGCTGGAGTGCAGTGGCACGATTTTGGCTCACTGCAACCTCTGCCCCTCCAGGTTTAAGCAATTCTCTGCCTCAGCCTCCGGAGTGGCTGGGATTACAGGTGCGTGCCACCACGCCCGGCTAATTTTTTTGTATTTTTAGTAGAGACGGGGTTTCCTCATCTTGGCCAGGCTGGTCTTGAACTCCTGACCTCCTGATCCACCTGCCTCGGCCTCCCAAAGTGCTGGGATTACAGGCGTGAGCCACCATGCGCGGCCCTTAGGTAGTATTTTCAAAAGAAAACATGATGCTTTTTGAATGACCTATGAAAATGACTGACATAATATTATATGAGATAGGCAGGCAAAAAGAGAAAGTGGTGCTACAAGCAGCATTAACTGCAGTTAAAAAAAATTAATCTAACTATGGTTACATAAAGTCAAGTCTACAACATACACACATAAAAAAGAAATCAGAGCTACTAGAAAGAATCTGAATGATGGATTTTATACAAGCAAATACTTAAAAAAGATCAAAATAAAACAGTCAAAAGAAGCACTTTTTCTATTTGTTATTTTGCTAATTTATGTTACAACCTGATACAATTTAATATTTTAAGCTGGCTAATTTTAAACTTTATATTTGTTCATTTGAAAATAAAGTAACACATATTAAAAAACTGGTATCAATCAATGTCTCCATCTCCTCAATGATTGCAGAATACTAATCTTACCTGGAGTTGACGGCCTTTCAAGCATGTTTAAATGATGGGAAATGAAGGCTTGGCTATCATGAACAGTATCCATATCAATCTCCTCCTCATCTTGAGAACTTGAAAACTAAAACACACACACACATAAAACAGAGGAACAAAAGAACCATTACATCACGTTATGTTTGGATCTTAGCTCTTAGGAAAAGTAGCAGAGAGGCCATAGGATATACCCCCATATAATCTTAAAGTAAAAAGTAGTTTCTTTCTTCAAAGATATTAAGAGAAAGAAAAGATTATGTGGTCCAGCCTCCAATTAGAAATTACTGGAAATGTAATAGCAACTAAAATCTACTCCTATTTTGTGGGAAAAAGTGATGAGTTGTGGTGAAACGTGCACACATAGTTCCTCCCCCAAATAGAGAAGAATTATGCGATAATATAAGTTAAATGCTTGGTTCGAATGTCTCAGAAGGACATTTGAGTTTTATAATGCAGTCTGTCGCATGTGTTCCTGCTAAGGAAAAACCACTGCAAGTATTCAAAAAGATTTACAAGAAGGTGAATATCCTACACTGTTAATACAGGTTTAACCTGTATTTCTTACTCTGATTTTGAGTTTGACTTTACTGCTATCCTCATTCTTCTCCAGTATTTGACCAGGTTCTAGTGGGAACCCCAGTGGTGTATCAGACTTCCTCTTCACTCCCTGCTGATGAGCTGATATATTACATGATGCTTCCTTGGCAAGGTGATCATCTTCCTGCGGCAATATTCAAGATCAAAATTAGATTTCTGAAAACGAGTAGCTCATATTACAGCTGAAAACTAATAGCTATAGCAACCATGCAGATTAGAGCATGCCCAGTGGCTAGAAATTATCAGCAATGGGCTTAAAATAAATGTAATCTTTTCTTGTCTGTTGGTCTTTTTTAGGGGGAGAAGGGAGGTATTTAAGTGAACTTTCAGAGCTTTCCCCAAAGAACATGTCCTTTGATGCATTTTCTCCTCTTAACCTGCAGTGTGAATGTGGATTAATTAACATATATGAGCAAGAATTATAAATATATCCATTTTCACAGGTTGATAAATATGTAGATCTGAAAGAGCTCTTTAATGAGACTTTTTTTTTCTATGTAAGTATTTGTCTTACTTCTTCATAACCCAAACTCTAGGACATATTTTAAATCGACAACAAATAAGTATGATGATACTTCAGAAAATTTAGGTGAGTAAGCAAATTTAACATGAACTATTACTAACTAGCATAGAGAGAATCTGCAATTTAAAGTGTCAAAACACCAGTAGGGAATTGCCAGGCAAGTAATCTGGTCTAAATATTGGTGAAAAATGAAGCTTGAAGTATTGGAGACATTTTGTCATCAATAAAAAAATATTTCAGGAAAAATTCCTTTAAATTACAGTAAAATGATTAATATGTATCTTATAAGTCTTTCTACAAAATGGTAATTTTATAATACAAAGGCAGAAATAAAAGCTTCTCTAAAGGCAAACAAACATATATATATCTCTGTGTGTGTGTGTGTGTGTCTGTGTATATATATATAAAACGTTTTAAAATGTAACACAAAGTCTCCTCCCAAATCAGCAGATTATTAATTTACCTAGTCATTCATTCATTCATTCTTTATTTCATTCAACAAGCATTTGCCAGGCATTTATCATATGTTTAGAACTGTGCTAGGTATTACACAGAGCAACAATTTTAAAAAGACAAGGCCCCTGTTTTCACATGGCTTGCCATTAACACATATGGGACAAGATGGGTTAATATGTAATAGGTTAAATATTCAGCTGCGTGTGGTGGCTCATGCCTGTATTCCTAGCACTTTGGGAGGCCAAGGTGGGTGGATCACCTGAAGTCAGGTGTTTGGGACCAGTCTGGACAACATGGTGAAACTCCGTCTCTTCCAAAAATACAAAAACTTTGCCAGGCATGGTGGCAATCACCCGTAATCCCAGCTACTCAGGAGGCTAAGGCAGGAGAATTGCTTGAACCCAGGAGGCAGAGGTCGCAGTGAGCTGAGATTGAGCCATTGCACTCCAGCCTGGGGAACAAGAATGGAACTCTGTCTCAAAAAAAAAAAAAGGTTAAATATTCATTTCTATCTTTTGCTACTCAGAGAAGAAATTCTATGTTCAAGTATAGAAAAAATCATTAGATTATCACAATAGGAGTAAAGGGACCAGGAGCACATCATTTGTTATGTGCAGTTTTATAGTTGCCAGTAGCATTTTATAATTTGCACAGTGCTAATCAAATGTCAGCCAGCATGTTTTAAAAGGACACAAGAAACTGTGTTAGTGGCTATAAAATTCACTAGTTCACAGGAAACAATTCTCTTCTCTAGATGGCTCTATATAATGAAACTACATCTTCTGTAATACATGTGATTCTTACAGGGTTCTGAAATCCAACTAGCTGTGGGTGACTGCTTGGATTATTTGCAGCTTCTTGGTTGCCGGCTACTGCCTCTGGAATTATGGTAGGATTCAAGACAGCTTTTTTCTCCTTTAGATTAAGAACCAACCCAAGCTCTGGCAAGGGTAAACAGGAAGGTCTACTGAGGCCAAAAAGTGTGAAGTACAAGTCCACAGCACCACACCGTAACCTCCAGTCATGTGAAGTACCTAAAAAGTACGTAATAAAGAATTAAGTCAACATGCACATTGATTCATACATTTTAACTGTCCCAGAACCTGTACAACAAAAGGAACTTTATAACTGGAAAAACCTTTATCACACCTTTCATCTTACAAAATGAATACTAGACATGAACCAAAAATCTAACATTCCAAAAATTGTCTTTTTGTTGTTGTTGTTGTTGAGACAGAGTCTCGCTCTGCCGCCCAGGCTGGAGTGCAGTGGCCGGATCTCAGCTCACTGCAAGCTCCGCCTTCCGGGTTCACGCCATTCTCCTGCCTCAGCCTCCCGAGTAGCTGGGACTACAGGCGCCCGCCACCTCGCCCGGCTAGTTTTTTGTATTTTTAAAGTAGAGACGGGGTTTCACCATGTCAGCCAGGATGGTCTCGATCTCCTGACCTCGTGATCCGCCCGTCTCGGCCTCCCAAAGTGCTGGGATTACAGGCTTGAGCCACCGCGCCCGGCCCCAAAAATCGTATTTTTTGTAGCCTTAAATCTTCCTTTTTATTCTTTCTCCTCAGTAATTATCCCACATTCACTCATTCTCTGTTCATCTTGTCTGATTCTCTTCATTAACAGCCTGTTAGGAAGACAGCCTCCATGAGCCTTTACATTCCCTATCATGGAAACAAATTTTCTGATCTCTAGAACTTACTACTTTCAGGTTTTACATATAGTAAGAAACCATGCAACTACTATTGGACTTATTGAAGAGGAGGAAAATATTTTGCTAAACACCTTTATATTTGTGTTACTGTAGTGAGAACTTATTTCTGATTTTTAAATAACAGAAATAAGCAAACCACAAGCATGACAACGGGCAGTAGACGTGGGCTTGACTAGAAAATAACTGCCTGGGTAGAAGTTCGGTTTCTCCTAGTTCAGACACTAGAGGCAAGTTCTTTCCATTTCTCTGAGTCTCAGTTTTTTCATCTCCAAAATAGGAGTTTTGGTCTCAAGTCATACCTTACCCCATAGCAATGACAGATCACAGCACATTGATACCAGGGTTTTTTCACCTTCCTTTTCTCCCCAGTAGAACACTCCAGTAGATATTGTCATCAAATAGACTGAAAAGATGAAATTTGTCAACTAGGATTACACAACCTCTATGGTTTCTAGTCAGAATTTTAAATGACTTGAAGAGTACAGAATAAGTGAAAAGAAGAAAAGTGGATATTCTTCTTGAGAAGAAAAATAAGCCCGGCCGGGCATGGTGGCTCATGCCTGTAATCCCAGCACCTTGGGAGGCCGAGGTGGGCAGATCGCTTGAGCTCAGAAGTTAAAAACAAGCCTGGGCAACATGGCGAAGCCCTCTCTCTACTAAAAAACACAAAAATTAGCTGGGTGTGGTGGCGCATGACTGTAATCCCAGCTACCTGGGTGGGGGAGGCAGGAGAATCGCTTAAACCCAGGAGGCGGAGGCTGCAGTAAGCCAAGACTGCAACACTGCACTCGAACCTGGGCAACAGAGTGAGACCTTGTCTCAAAAAATAAAGAAAGAAAGGAAGGGAGAGACGGAAGGGAGGAAGGAAGGCCCTATAAATACCTAATTTTTACCAAGAACTGTTGTTTCAAAAGAGTACCACATTTAAAAAGGAGAAACAAAAAGGAAAAAATTTGGATATCATAAATATTAAACTTTGTGGTTGTCAACAACAAATATTAGTATAAGTAAATACATTATCAACTAATAGTAATTCTCATCACATTTACTCTAACAGGTAGCTATTAATTGTATGCAAATCTGCAATAGGAAAAATTGTAAATGCACTTTCATACTAGAGAGTGCATTGTACTAGGCCACTGTGCATGCTATAATGTTGTGAAATAGCTCTCATCATTCCTACTTGAGACATTTTCAGTTTTTCTGTTGTGTGACATATAACACTGGCAGAAGCAAGAGAGAGGCAAGAGCTATAGAGAACCAAGTAATGGAAAAAACATGACACAGTAAAAGCAAGAATTTTACATTGGAAACCCATTTTCTCTTCCTGGAATATGCATCTGTGGACACTTCAACAGCTTGAGGTAGTATTATTTTGTAGGCATTCATTTCTCCTCCTCAAAGCATTTTACATATATAAACGCTCCACAAAGAGGAGGTTATCAGATTCCTGGGGGCTTCTATTAGCAAAGGCTAGACGGTCTCAACCCTCTGAGGGAAGGGAAGAAATGCCAGGAGTAAGCAATCCAGAGCAGCTGTATCTCTCTATCCACGGGTATAACAAGAAAAGGAGTGAATCTTAGCCATTTTATCAGTTAAAAAAAAAAAAAATAGAACAGTTTAGAGTATACTTGCTGTTTGGAAGAAAATTAAACCTTGAAGATCAATATTGCCTAATCATGTGTGTGCAAAAACCAGCCTGAACTTTTATATGCTGTGGAAGATCTCAAAATGAGTCATTCAATTGTGAATTCCTTAACATTTAAAAATATATATGTTAATTTTAAAAGACAAATTGAGTATGTGTATTTTGATGAGCTAGGGCTTTTATTTGGTTTTGGAACATCAGCTTAAGGATGATTAGGCAGCACAGTAAAGGCTGCTAAGTGCACTGAAGCCCTCCAATATGATTTTGGTTACTTTTTATTTCTATGTGGGTTTTTGGTTTTGCTAGACTTCTAATTTGGACAAAGGAATGGACACCACTGTTTTGTTCCTAAGGGAGATTCTTGATAGTGTTTTCTGTCTCCTAAAAATGAACTTACATATTAAAATTGGGGACTACAAGGGAGCTAAAAAATGAATAGCAGTACTTTTGTTAAAATTACAAGAGAGAGCAAAAAATACAGATAAAAGCCAAAATTTCATTGTATTTCAAAATCATGGAATAAAATCTTAAAATGGTTGTCACGTTAGTACGTTAGTATATTTCAATTAAGTTGAGAGACAGAAGGGGAGAAAAACACTTCTAATTAATTGCCTGTTAGCTCTGTGACCTTGGGCAAGTCAGCTGTCTGGGCTATAACTGAGATGATTAGAGTAGTTCACTCAGATGACCTTTAAGACCCCCTCATCAGGTCTAAAATTTGATGATTCCAAGTCAATCAATCCCATTAGAGAGAGGCCCTGAAACAGCCTCTCATTTCTGCCTTCAGTTACAGTATTCTGAAGACCCATCTTTAATCTTCCAGCTACCTCCCCTCTCCCCATCACTTATGGCAACGAATGATCACATACGACAAAATAACAGTCACTAGTCTCTCCTCCCAGGAAAAATGCTTTTCATACTGTCTTCATTAGCAGTTATACTCTGAGACCAACCCTGTTTATCTGAATCAGAACAACAACATTCAAGAAGTAAAAAAACCCAGTATTAATGTTGTCTATTCAAATCAGAAAGTGCCTTGAGACAAACACCACCAAAATAGTAAATCTGATCCTACTAAAAAATCATCTCTTCATTTTCTGAGGTAACTGCTATTAAAATTGATCAACTAGGCCGAGGCGGGAGGTTCACGAGGTCAGGAGATCGAGACCATCCTGGTTAACACAGTGAAACTCAGTCTCTACTAAAAATACAAAAATTAGCTGGACGTGGTGGTGGGTGCCTGTAGTCCCAGCTACTCAGAGGCTGAGGCGTGAGAATGGCGTGGACCCAGGAGGCGGAGCTTGCAGTGAGCCGAGATCACACCACTGCACAACAGCCTGAGTGACAGAGTGAGATTCCGTCTCAAAAACAAACAAACAACTGATCAACTAAAAAAGCTGCTAAGAAGAAAACTCACTTTGAAAGTCACTGTTTTCAGGACACTTCTGAATAAACCCAGCACTCCTTATTGACAACTGAAGCTTAGAAATTTGTACACAGTTAAGCCAGAAATACAATTTCCACTGGGTAATTACTATCCTGACTGTTCTGTCCATCTTACAATAAAAAAAAAAAAAAACAGCAAATTCATTTCTATTTATGTGTGTGTGTATACATATATAATTTCCTAAGCAGATGAATCAAGATGTTTTAATTTTCTTCCACCATTTCCATTCCTAAGAAGGAAGGTATTAGGGAGAGAGAGATGGTGGGACAGAACTTTGAAACCTTCTGATGTTAATATCAAAACTGTTTATTTTCTTACTCTGAAACCTAGCAAATCCTATCAAACCGAACTAGAAGTTGTCCCTCATTCTACCCCCTTGAGTGTAGCTGTAAATTTCCAAACACTAAAAATTATGATGTAAAAAAACAGCATTCAATGACTTGAACAATTCATGTTTTCATGTCATTCTTATAGTAATATGCCAGACACTAAAGGTCAATGTGGAAGCAACAGTTAAAATTTCCTTCATAATGATAAAGAGTCAAAGACACTATCTCCTCAATGAAGATCTGTTTCTTCAGATATAAAAAAAACACTCAATTAGGCAAGACCAGCAAAAGTATTTATGTCTTAAATTAAATATGAAGCACCAATAAAAATCTCCAATTCTTAGGTTTTAATTTTTTAGTGTATTTTAAAATTACTGTCATTTTGGCCTGTAACTCAGTATCTTACTTAAAGCTATAAAAGCAGGATCATGTATGTTCTGAATTTTGATACATATTCCTTTGGAAGAGGAAAATCATTTCTTTGTGTGGAAAAAAGCCACCACACACAGCTAACCAAAGTCAGCCTGGTTCTAACAACACCTGTTCCTCATTGCCCAGAGCATAAAACCTAAACTCCCCAGGCCCTTCACATGTAGATCCTAATCTATCTTTCCAGATAATACTATTTTCTCAACACTCCTTCAGAACATGAGGCTTTTATATATATAATTCTACCACCTCAAAATGTATTTATCCTGCTGGAAAACTCCTTTCCATTCATTAAGAGCTAGCTCAAATACTACCTCTCCATGAACTTAGTATTCCAGACAGGGTTCATGGCTCCTTTCTTTGGGTTCCCCAAATGGCTTGCTCTCTTTAGCAACTATCTCTTCATATTATAATTTATCTGTTCCTATGTCTCTCTTTCCATTATACTTAGTTAATACACAGAAAACGTAGCATAGTGGCAAATAGAAAGTGCTCAAGAAAAAACTAGTGAATTAATATGTGAAACCTTTAAAAACGACTGCCCCTGGCAAATATTTTCAATTAAACATAAACCTATTTATTTAAGAATCTTAAGCAACCATGGACAAAGACCATATAATGTAAAAGATCCTTGTCTTTAAAAATGTTTACTATATTTCTGTGGAGCATTAATTTAAAAGTTGTCATGGGAACTGCAAGGAGCATTTTTGGAAACAACTTGGGAACTGTGAATATGGGCTATATACTGGGTGGGGTTTGATGATCATATTGTGGATATATACAATGACCTTATTCTCAGGAGTATATACTATTGGGAAGAGGATCATGATACCATTTATTTTCAAATGATTCAGAAAAAAACAGGGTATAAATATAATATAAAGAAACAGAAGGAAAGGAGATAAAGTAAATGGTAAAATTTTAACTGGTGAATCAAGCTGAAAGTATATGATTATGCATTATATTATTCTTTAAACTTTTAAGCTTTAAAAATTTTAAAAACAAAATGCTGAAGATAAACATGTATATGAAAAATTAAACTACATACAGAATGGGTTAAGATATCTGACATGTGTATGAGTGAATATACACATATATAGATCGGTATGTGTATATATTTACAAAGCAAAAACTGTTGGAAAGATACTAGAGTACCTCCCAGAATTTAAGGCTAAGTGGAGTTACTACACACCAAGAAACACGCAGAAACCAGGCAGCCCTGAGATCTCAAAAAGTTTAAGTCTGACAGCCTTCCCTCTGGGGTATGGTCACTAAAGTGATTCAGTTACCAAGAGTCCTCAGTTTCTGTACCAGTCTCTCAGCTCCAAATTCCCCTAGAATATTTCTAAAATGAGTACTAGTATTAACTGAATGGCATATAAATTTTTTAAAGTCATGAGTATCATTCTGTCTCACTCTCAAATTGATTTCAATTTTTGAAATCCTGCTTCTGTAAGTCCAACCACAATTTCTCTCTCGTTGAAAAGTTTCTGATTCTTCAGAATAAGAAAACAAACTCTAATTCTTCAAAAGCACATGATAAGATGATCCTTCTGAACAGCCATGATATTCTCTCCTATATATTTTAAATTGGTTCAGTAAATTTTGTAACTAGGTGAAGTCAATATACCTCAAATCCACTTTGTAGAAAGAGAGAAATAAATGAATATAATTACATCTGCATTGTTCACAGTTTTTGTTTCCCAGATAATGCTTATCTCAAGTGACTAGATAGCCCAGAAGCCCCAAAATAAGGAGCAGGCAGGGTTCCACTGGATTTGGGGACCTAGATGATGTTCTAGTTCCTTTTGTTATTGATGAACCCTCACTACCATTTCTTAAAACAATAACCATTAAGAATATAGCAATGTGAAAAATTCTCATGGTAAAATGCTGTTTTAAAACTTTTATTTCAACTATAACTATGTAACACAACACACACACACAATTATTTTTTCCTAAAGGCCAAATATACCCAAATCTTAATAGTGTTGACGTAAAAGAATTATGTAATATTTCCTTTCTTTGTAGTTTTTTCAGATAAACTCTGTAACATGATTATATTACTTTTACCATTAATTATTTTTTAATCAAATAAAAGAAGGATTTCTTAGATCAGATTCATTCATTTATCCCAAAGGTTCAGACTTGGAAAGGAAATGACAATTCTCTCTTGTCCATCTTCACTATCTACTGTCCAGTGTTCTAGAAAAACATTTCTTTAACCCTCCCAATTATTCATGCCACTTCCATTGTTCATACTATTCCATTTATAAATCTGAAAAACTGAGTAATAAACTGTTTATGACTATAGCCTTACTGATCTCACTGGTTTAGATATTGGCAGAGAATTTTAAACCAAAGCAGAACTGTACTACACTGCACACTATCAAAATTAAATACTAAACATCAGCCAGAACTTGTATTCGTATAATCAAACCTTCCAATGAGCTTCAAATGTTTTATAAAAATTGTCTCATTAATCTTGAACACATATTTATTTTGTCCAAAACATCTTCTTTAGAAAATAATAAAAGAATTCTTCATATTTCACTATGCTTTCTTTAAATTTGTAACTTATCATGATCAAGGAATCATGTATTCTGGTTAAGAAGATATTCAATACAGCAGAGTTACTGCCACATATGAACTGTTGAATGAACCTTTGTAAGTTCCTGAACTTACGTGTTAATACCCTGGGTCTAAATAGCACAAATAATAATATCTTTTAAGGTAGCCAAAGGTAGCAAATATAAAACATTATGTAAAAAGCAGTAATTATTCTTTCAGAGATTAAAGAAAACATTAGGAAAAAAATAAGCAATATTTTAGTATAAACTGGTTTTATGTGTAGTTTTCTAAAGACCTTGAGGACAAGGTTCATCCTATTTTCAATTTTATTATATTTCACATAAATATCTACTATGGTGTCTTTACTTGGTGGTATTGCACTATTATTATGAAACCAAAAAACGGAAGTTATACAACCACTTAACATCTCAATATTAGTGAACTAAGTAATAAAATAAAAGAATTAAAATTTGGTATTTAATTGTGAGTCAGTGAAATAGCTACTAATAAGACAGGCAGGACAAGTTATTTTCCAATATTATAAAGAGCAAATAAAGTGACGTACTCAAAACTTTTAAATATTTGGATAGGCCAGGTGTGGTGGCTCACGCCTGTAATCCCAGCATTTCCGGAGGCTGAGGCGGTGGATCACAAGGTCAGGAGTTCGAGAACAGCCTGGCCAACATGGTGAAATCCCGTCTCTACTAAAAATACAGAAATTAGCTGGGCACTGTGGTGGGCGCCTGTAATCCCAGCAACTCGGAAGGCTGAGGCAGGATAATCGCCTGAACTTGGGAGGCAGAGGCTGCAGCGAGCTGAGATCGTGCCATTGCACTCCAGCCTGGGCAACAGAGCAAGACTGTCTCAAAAAAAAAAAAAAAAAAAAAAAAAATTGCATAAATATCCACTGCTCTCCCACTATCTATCTGCAACAACTCTTGCTATCTTTAAGCAAAACACATTTCAACCTAGCTTTTGATTGAATCTTTAAACCAAAACCATTATTACAATTTCAACCTATCACAGACATAAGGCAATTTTTCTTTAAATATACACATTTATAAATCAATAGAAAAGAACCAATAATTCAATTAAATAAAATGGCAAAGAATATGAATAACCTGCAAAAATAGAAATACAAATAGCTCAAATATATGAGAAGCATAACTATCATTATACTAGTATAACATTTTTGAGTATTCAATATGAGCCAGACGCTGTGTTTTACAAATACTAATTTAATTCGATTTGAAGTAGGTATCATTATCACCTACATTTTACAAATGACAACAGTTCAGACAAATCACACAATAAATAAATTCAACCCTTTGCAAAGGGTTCCAGAGCTAGCACTCCTAAGCACTGTTTCTTAGCTCTTGACCTCACTCAAGTAATGTAAATTAAAACTGTGACAAGGTTGGGTGCAGTGGCTCACGCCTGTAATCCCACCACTTTGGAAGGCCAAGGAGGGTGGGTCACCTGAGGTCAGGAGTTTGAGACCAGCCTGGCCAACATAGTAAAACTCTGTCTCTACTAAAAATACAAAAATTAGTCAGGCATAGTGGCGCATGCCTGTAATCCCAGCTACTTAGGAGGGTGAGGCAGAAGAATCACTTGAACCTGGGAGGTGGAGGTTGCAGTGAGCTGAGATTACACCACTGCACTCCAGCCTGGGCGACAGAGACTCTATCTCAAAAAAATAAAAATAAATTAAAAAATAAAAACTGTGATGAGATATCATGATCTCCACAGTACAGAACAATAACAGTAAGTACTTTGAAAAAATACAGTCTGTATGTTATTCTATATGCACTGACTGCCTCTGGAAGGATACACAAAAAATTGGTTACCTCTGGAAAAGGCCACTAAATGGTCAGGGAAAGACGTGAGAAGACATTTTTCACTCCTTTGTAACTTTCTGAAATAATAATAATACTTTGCAGGCTGATATTTATAGCACCTTAACCATTTGACACTTTCATATAAATAAATATTTTTGTTTCCTCAACCACCCTATGGAGCAAAGTGAGTATCCTTAATAAATGTTATCACAGCCACCACTGTGAAGGTGTGATAGTCTTCTTAAAAGAAAAAAAAAAATCTCAACTTTTACCTTTAGTTCTAAATGCTACTGAATTGAAAACCTGTTGTAAAATCAAACTACTCTAATAACAATAATAAAAAAAAATTTAAATCACTGCTCTCTCACCAGAATTCATAAGTTTCCAAAGTTGATCTACCAGGGCTTCATTGCATAAGGGAGACTCCATGTTCTTAGTAAATGGTGGGTTCTTAGTCAACATGTTGAGAATCTTATGCCTGAAAGATTAAAAAAAAAAAAAAATCAAATTTTCGCTGACCATTTACTGACAGATGCTATGAGTAGGAGACACCATAAACACTGAAAAATTATCTGTAGTTTCTCCTTCCTATTTTATCACTTTCTCTCTTAAATCTAGCTTTGCGTTTATTTAGTTTAATTTCCAAAGACACCATGTCACATCCTGAATATTTACTACTTGTTTTTTCACTGAAACACTCTGGGGTTTGGATAAGAGAGTAATTTAAAAAAATTCTGGTGGATTTGGTCTTTCTAAAATCACCTTACTGTGTGATGAGATCTTCTAAAACCTGACTCCACATAATCCTAACCAATCTTTCCCATTCCACTTTCTAAAATGAACATTCCACTCTGCTTAAATATATGTACAATGATTGGTAAGTATAAAAATCTTAACACAGAGCAAAAAAATCTATATATAGACCAATAAGTCTATATTCGAGATAATAAAATGAACATATATGTGATTACTCTAGTATATTTGTAAAACATGGAAATGTGCAGAAGTATTTTAAATATAAAGACTGTAAAAAGTTTTCCTTAAAACAAGCTGAGGTTGAGAAGAGTATCCTAATAGAGGGTAACATTTAAACTCCACAATTGGGAGTTTTTATCTCATATGAGAGGCTACCTGAACATATTATGGAGTTCTCTAAAACATAGGGCAATGCAATGAAAACAAAATTTGGAAAAGAAAACATCCACTGCTATGAGTAGAAGACACCATTAAAGGCTAGAGAAAAGAAAGGAGAAGAAACCTACTGCAGTAGTCTAGCATTTAATGAAAGCATCAACATCAGCTCTAGGACCAAGTGTGAGAAATTACTAAGAGTAACTGCAATGCTTGGATATAAGTGAGGGAGAAAGAAATTGGGTTGTAATTCTTATGGAGGTTGGCAAAACTTTAAAGAAGGTGAATTGGGGAAATTTTTACATTTAATTGATGGTAGTAAGACATCAAATTGGATTTGTAATTGAGAAAGAGATGGGAGAAAAGTGAAACTGCCAGATTGTAAATAATTTAACCCCTTTTGGCTGCAATTTAATGTCTGTAAACCTAAAAGATGTAGATTCTGTTAACATCCTCTTGTGCTTTGAAATTTAAGACTGTGTAAAGTAAGACTACTGAAGGGTTTTAAGAATAAAAGTGAAATGTAATTACAGAATGCAATTTACAGATAGGTAATATAAATGGCGATATAAATCTTTATGGATATTTCATATCCATATTTTCATCTTTATATATAAACACAATTCCTCTCCTTCAGGCCTCATACTCTATTTGTAAGAGCCGATCAGTAATATAGGTAAATAACATATTTCAAAATGTGAGTTTATTCTTTATTGCATTTTAAGTTGTTATACTTTTAATCTGCTTGAAGAATAAAAGTGAAGTTTCTGTCTGGCTGCTTTCCAAGTCACCCAAATTACTCTCAATGCCAAGTAAGGTCTGCTAATAATTATTTTATTTTATTATTATTATTTTTTTTTAGCTGAGCGCAGTGGCTCACGCCTGTAATCCTAGCACTTTGGGAGGCCCAAGGGGGTGGATAACTTGAGGCCAGGAGTTCGAGACCAGCCTGGCCAACATGGCAAAACTCCGTCTCTATTAAAAATACAAAAATTAGCCAGGTGTGGTGGTGCATGCCTGTAATCTCAGCTACCGGAGAGGCTAAAGCAGAAGAATCGCTTGAACCTGGGAGGTGGAGGTTGCAGTGAGCCGAGATCATGCCACTGCACTCCAGCCTGGGGCCAGAGTGAGACTCCATCTCAAAAAAATTTATGTTGAAAATCAAATTTAAAAAGGACATGAATAAATGCAAAAGATATTCCCATATTTTCAAAAATCATAAACAAGCATTTTATGCTTAATCTGAAATTACTCAGTTCATTATAGGACTTACAAAATATCATAGCATCATAGCACATAAACTAACCTTACATAGGGTACAGGGTCATTCTGAATCATATTAAGTAGCCATTGCAGTTCTTCATAACTTCTGTCCACTGAAAATAAAAGAAAATATATTTGTTAATTATACCAAATAAAATAATGAATAATGAGTGATAAGCAGGGAGTTTACATTTAATATTTAGGACTCTGCCTTAGCTGAGTTTTCAATCAGAGTTGAAGGTTATAGGTAAGCTCTTACATTTTTATGCAATGGGCCACTTTGTAAGTTTTATAAGTATCAAGCTATATATTAGAGCCAAGACATAAAGTTGCATCAAGAATATATTTTTTTACTAAAGTTCAAACCAATGGCAAGCATAACATAAAGCAAGTTGTAATTAAGAACCCTAAATTACAGACGATTAACTGGACAAAATCTGTTTAAATACAATTGTTTTCCTAGATGCCTAAATGATGGAGAGGTTTGACACTCAATGGTATCTCAACTATATTATATAGTATAGTCCACTGTTTTTGCCCAAGTGGTTTCTTCCATTTAAGACTAAAGAACAGTTTTACTTTTCAAGCATAATATAAAAGGCAGTTACAAAAATAGTGCTACGAATATAGTTGACATAAAATGACTAGCTATTTCCATTCACCTTTTCAAACAAGTTTTGCTTTCATAATTTGAAAAGCTGCGTCTTCAGAATTTTATTCGCAATACTTTTCATTTCTTCCATTTTCTAACTTGAGTATCAATATTTAAATTTACAATTTAACAAAATATGAAGTCTAAAGTCATAGTTCACATTTAGACATGAACAAAAGTGAAGTGTAGATTCACATTTCACAATTAAATTATATCTAAGTTTAGCATTCTTTTGAAAATCCTAATATTAGTATTCTATTTCATTTCAGGTAGTACAAGTTCATAAAATCTTACTCATATTTACAAGACATTAAAAACCATTCATACATCTTGGGAAAGACTGGCAACAATGGCATATTTGGTGGATCTCAAAACTTGTCAAAACAGAAATGGAGACGGATACAGGATTACATTTTCTTTCATGCCAAAAAATACATTTAACAACAAAATCACTGTTTTCATAATTATTTCTAACAGGAAAGGATATTTTAAACCTTCAATAAAAACGAAGCACAAATGACAGTCCTTTTCGAAGTTAGATCAACACATAAGAATATACACATTATGTTGTTATTACTCTTTATTTTCTGATTGTAAACAAGTATTTCTACAGAAATTTACCAAAAATTACAAAGATTTGAGTATACTTTTCCCTACTTAAAAATGGACCAGTATCTACTGAAGAACTACTCTCAGCCCTTCTTCTCCTTCCACAGTCAGACAAAAGTTTAGCATATTTTAAGTTTTTTACTCCTCTCCTCATATTTTAGTGCTAGAATCTGGAATTTTAGACTTAGATTACATTTACATGTTTCTTCTATTTTCATAATTTTTTAAAATTATTTTTGAAATACACATTAAATTTTACAACCAGTTTAACAAATATTTAAGCTTAAGTATTTGACAGGCATAGTTATTCATCACCAGTTCTTTCATTTCACATTTTCACCAGTCTTGAGTTATTATTTTGACTCACATCCAGGTCAGCTGAAAATTATCTTTGGGAGTTATGTTTTTAAGAATGTTACATAAGAGATGCAGTTCTAATTCTCCAAGGCTACATGAGCAACACAACTTTGGCAAGGCAGAAAATCTTGGGGCATAATTTTCCCTAATAATGACATAGCCATTTGTTCACTGTCTTTTGATTCTTCATATTCCAAAGAATTCAGAGGCCATACTATTCTTTTACCTTGTACAATAATCTGGTTCTGATAGTCCTAGAAACTCACACATTTTCCCTTAGCCTTAAAAATTAAAATTTCATCAGAAACTACTATAGGTCTGCTTCATTTACACAGTCCCAGAGTATTCTGTTATTTCTTACATTACTGCTCGTCTTCCACCTGCTCTATTCTTCATGACTTTTTAACATTTCCATCTCTGTATCTTTCTCCCCTAAATTAAAAAATATATATATGTGTATTCTTCTCTTAGCGATTTTTTGGCCTTATGTTTTTTCCATATTCATGATGCCTTGCCTAATTCCCGTACTGAAGTTTGGGTTTATGTCTAATCCTCTACCTTCACAGACACACATTTTTACACAGGTGTGAGATGTTTTCTTGAATCCTTCATAGAAATTTCCCCAAAATCTTCTATTTCCTAAAATAACATCCAATTAAAGCTACAGGATGAACACTGACTTCTTGGAAAGGCTAAAGATGCCTATAATTTTATTCCTTTCCCTCATTTATTAACTGTTATGTGAATTCTACATTTATCAAAGATGATTTCTAAATCACTGAGTAAGAATTTAAAATTAAAATATCTATATTGTACTATTATGAAAACCCCAATAAGTAACACAGGCTTTAAAAAGTAAATATTTCTTTCTAAAATGATAAAAGCATGTATTTCTAAAGTATTACCTTTAGTATAATCAACAACTGCTTCCAAAGCTGCTATCCTAATGTCCACAAAGTGGCCATATTCAGCATAAGATTTAAAAAGAGCTGGATCACTTGGCACATGTCCGTTTTTCTGAAGTACCCGTATGGCTCTCAAACAACTAGGGAAAAAAATACGTATGTTAACTATTTTCACTGAGGTATTATGAATCAATTTGTTTCCTAGACATTAGAGATTCCTTTGTGGCAATCAATTTAAAAACTGATGTGATTTTAATCCACCTTCAATTTTGTAATAGAGTCACATGCCACATAAAAGACATCTTAGTCAATGATGAACTGCATATACAATCGCGGTTTAGTAAGCTAAAATTAATTTATCACTGAAGAAAAAATGTTTTTAATATATTTAGTGTAGTCTAAGTCCACAGTGTTTATTATGTCCACTGTAGTGTACAATAATTATGTCCTACACCTTCACATTCACTCACTACTCACTCACTGACAAACCCACAGCAGCTTCCAGGCCTGCAAGCTCCATTTATCTTATGATAAATGTCCTATACAGGGGTACCATTTATTATCTTTTATACCATATTTTTACCATACCTTTCATATGTTTGGATATGTTTAAATATATAAGTACTTACCATTGTGTTATCAATTACCTACGGTAGTCAGTATAGTAACATGCTATACAGCTTTATAGCCTAAAAGCAACAGAGCAATGGGCTATACCATAAAGCCTAAGTATACAGCAGGCTACACCATTTGGTTTGTGTAAATATACTCTATGACATTTGCATAAACAACAAAATTGCCTAATGACTCATTTCTCAGAACATGCGCCTGTTGTTAAGTGACATATAACTATAATAAATTTTTGCAATGATAAAAATTCAAAATTAGTATCTAAATTCTGTTAAAAGAAAACAAATTCCAGCCGGGTGTGGTGGCTCACGACTGTAATCCCAGCACTTTGGGAGGCCAAGGTGGGTGGATCACCTGAGGTTGGAAGTTCGAGACCAACCTGACTAACACGGTGAAACCCCATCTCTACTGAAAATACAAAAATTAGCCAGGCATGGTGGTGCATGGCTGTAATCTCAGCTATTCGGAAGGCTGAGGCAGGAGAATCACTTGAACACGGGAAGCGGAGGTTGTGGTGAGCCATTGCACTCCAGCCTGGGGAACAAGAGCAAAACTCGGTCTCAAAAAAAAAAAAAAAAAAACAGAAAGAAAAAAGAAAACAAATTCCCATACTCAAAGTTTCAAGTGTCATTATACTTGTAATAGGAATAGTTTTCAGAAAAAGAAGTATTTAGCATAAAATATAATTTAAATATTTTCTCCAAATGTTTTAGTAATATATTCGCTATATGGAAAGTTCAAATTGTTTATGTTTGAATCAACTTTTAGCAAACTCTTAAATTGGCAGAACTTCTTGACAGCCATGTAAAGCTGGTAAAAGTGAAAAGTCATCTTAAAAAAAGGCTAACAATAGTGAATGTTTATACAAAATCCAACGGAAAAAAGAGAGTATGCAGACATCAAAGCAATGCTTATGAAGAATTTGTGATGACATGAGAAAATATTTATGATATAAACAATACAAAAACTACATATACAGTATAATCTCAAGTAATTAAAAATTTACGTAATTGAAGAGAGAAAAAATTTAGAAGGACATTCTCCAAATACTAATAATTTATCTGTGGGTAGTAGAATCATACAGAATTTTAGTTTTCTCCTTTACTTTACTATATTACCCAATTTTCTACAATGAAAATAAATTTCTTTTATAGTTATAAGAATAAGTTTAAAGTAAGGAATTTAATCCTACCTGACAGTGATGGTATGTCTATAACTCGGAAGAAGTTTTTCCATATTCAAAAATCTGGTGATTTCTTCAAGAATGAGTCGCACATCAGGATTTAAGTTATCCAAAGTTCTAACTTCATTATTCACACTGACTGCAGGTGTAACAGAGTTGGCCAGGGCATCAATCATTTCTGCACGATAATAGTTATCTGAAAACTAGGCCAAAGAAAAATTAAGCGAAGATAACAAAATTAACTCTTCTGATCAAAATTAACAAAATAAAATTTGTACAATTATATTTTAGATAAAATAAAATTTTTCCCAAAACACAAGCAAGTCCTCTGGTAAATATTCAACTCTACCCTTTGCATACAGTCACTCTGAAAACGGTGAAAGAGATTCACCATAACGATACATTAGCTTACTGAATAAATACTCACTACTTCTCAGGTACTCTTACAGTAACTTAGCCAGATACTTCTAAAAGGAGACGACAGTATTGCTATAACACAGTTTCAAATTCGATGCTATACTTTAACATATTAACACATAAGCAATGATCATCAGATATTTGAAGGAAGCATCAAAATAAAAAATAGACACCAGAACAAAGACCAAAAAAAAAAAAAAAAAAAAATCCAAAAACAAAAAACAAAAATGGAAGAAACAGAGAATGCAAGGAAAAGAAAACCAGTAGGGAACAAAAAAATTTAAAAGCTATCATTAATATTGTCTGAGAAATAATCAATTAAGGTATGCCTTCCAATAGCATAACATTATTTTAAAAAGAAAGAAACATGCAGGAAATAAGGATTAAAATTAAATTGGAATATAAACCAGAAAAAAGAATCCCAAAGTTTTCAGCAAAAAAAAAAAAAAAAAAGAGATAGAAAATAGGAGCGAAAGCATAAGGAAACTGGAGGGTTGATGTGGGAGTTCCAGTCAGAGAAGCAGAACAGAGAAGGAAGCCATTAAAAAAAAACAAATCCTAATCTATATGGCAGTCAATTCTCACAGAAGCAATTTATTGAAAAGTGACCTGGATGTGGCTTGATTTATACTCAGCAAATCAGATGCTGTGGCCTGGGAAATTCAACACGGAGCAAGCAAATGAATTCTATCAGCATGCTGAGAATATTTTGTGCTAACACAAACTGCCAAGGGACTGGAAGAAGAATACCTGCCCCCTTTTGATTTCTACTGTGGAGGCAGAAGCTCACATTGACACACATATTGCACAGTCCCTAAACATTTTTATGTTCAAATACGGGGCAGGAAAAAAAAAGAAGGCACATACAAACAAACAACACCAAAGAAAAAATACCCCAAAAGTATTCACTATAAAGTTTTGCTTTCAGACCACTATAATGATTGAAATTTTAATTTCTACAGCTTCAGTTTACTGGAACCACAGAAAACAATCACGTGACTTTGGGTAACTCAAGATCTTAACTTTTATAAGCCTCAATCTTCTCACATGAAAACTGGGACAATAATAGTATTTAAGGCTGGAAGTGGTGGCTCACGTCTGTAATCCCAGCACTTTGGGAGGCAGAGGTAGGCGGAACACTTAAGGTCAGAGGTAGGTGGAACACTTAAGATGGGAGTTACAGACCAGCCTGGCTAACAGGGTGAAACCCCATCTCTACTAAAAATACAAAAATTAGCCAGGTGTGGTGGCAGGCGCCTGTAGTCCCAGCTACTCGGGAGGCTGAGGCATGGGAATCACTTGAACCCAGGAGACAGAGGTTGTAGTGAGCCGAGATTGCACCACTGTACTCCAGCCTGGGTGACAGAGCAAGACTCCATCTCAAGTGAGCCAAGATTGCACCACTGCACTCCAGCCTGGGTGACAGAGCAAGACTCTGCCTCAAAAAATAATAATAATAGGCCAGGTGTGGTGGCTCACACCTGTAATCTCAGCACTTTGGGAGGCTGAAGCAGGCAGATCACATCAGGAGTTTGAGACCAACCTGACCAACATGGTGAAACTCTGTCTCTACTAAATACAAAAATTAGCAGGGTGTGGTAGTACATGCCTGTAATCCCAGATACTTGGGAGGCTGAGGCAGGAGAATTGCTTGAACCTGAGAGGCGGAGGTTGCAGTGAGCTGAGATTGCGTCACTGCACTCCAGCCTGGGCAGCAGAGCGAGACTCCGTCTCAAAAAAATTAAAATAAAATAAATAAATAAATATAGTATTTATTTCAGTGGTCTGGTGGGGATATTAGATCATCTATGTTTTGGCATAAGGCATGGAACACCCAAGAACTTAGTAACTATTAGTGTTACCTATTGTAGTTATTATTTGCATTTATGCTATCCTTAGTATTCTGAGGTACTAAGTCATATAAAACTACTTAATTTACAGCATCTGACTATAAAAACTGATAAGCCTTCTTTTCAAAATGAAAACATAATGAGCCTTACAACAATACTGAAGTATAAAATTTAATAATATACCAGTGTGTGCCACACAAAATCATAAATGATGACAAGCATAATGGCATGCTGTAAGGTAGCATGGTAATACTAAAAACATCACCACACAAATGGGTAGCAGGGCCTTACAGCACAATTCCCAGATTACATTCCCTGTGTAATTTTAGACTCTCAATTTCTGTGTCTTACTTTTGTCAAACAAGGGTTGACAAACATCTTAAACCACAGGAATAGGCACATTTCAAAGAATTTAAGGTGAGTAAAATCACTATACAAATTAGAAAGTAGTATAAAGGAATTAAATTATATAAACACTCCACAAAAAAAATGACATAATGTATAAAACATTTTCCTTTTCCATTTGAATATAATGTGATTTGCCACCATCCTAAATTCTAATTTCTTCAAGTAAAAGAAATTCAAGTATAGGGGAAAAAAGGAACACTAAAAATTAAGGCCAAAATAAACTAGCAGACTAGGAAGGAAAGAATCTTACCAAAATGCTTTTAATTAATGTTTTTATTTAAAAAATACATATTTTAAATCCAGAAGGCAGAAGGTCAGGTATAACAATTCTCAAAGGAAATAAAACATCTGGTTATTGAGAGGAAATTTAAATCTAATTATCTCCATTGTTGTGTTTTTGCTATTATACAATGTAATAAGTTCTGTGGGCTTTCTGATTAAAGGAGAGAAATTAAATACTTCCTAAATAGTAGCCAGATAATGATTGAGAAAGTGACTGTGACACACAGACACAATTAAATGAATACATAAATATAGGCATCTAGTACTTGTTAAGTGTTCTGGAGGCACAGAGATAAGATGACTTCTTCAAGACAAGAACTATTTTATTTGCAAGCAAAATAGAAAACAAGAGTAAGAAGACAGGAAAAGTAATCAAATTGTTCCAGGAGTCAAGAAAACGAAACAAAATGAAACAATGCATCCTATCAGGAGGATATACTGATCTTAGAAAAATAAGGAGTTTTTCAATAGGTAGAGGAAGGAGAAAGGCGCCCTTGGGTTAAGGAGACAACATTAACAAAAGTACAAGAGGCATGAAAATGCAGTGTGTTAAAGGAAGAGAAAAGTTACTGATGCAACTTCACAGAAAAGATGTGCAAAGCTGGAGACGTGGACTGGGACCACCAACATTCAAAATGTTTTTGAATGCCATGCATAAATTTACTTATAAGCACTGCACAGTCTTTGAAGGTTTTTAAGGAGGGAATTTTTATAAGGAGGAAAGAAACTCAGGTGGGCTCCATCACAAAGATTACTCTGATTTAACTACAACAATATTTTAAGAGGAAAGGTATTGGGATATTAAGCTAGGAATGACGATAATGTTGCAATTGCTAATGATAGGCAAAATAACTGGAGGGATTCTTCTAAGTGCTATATATGTATTATCTTGTGTAATCTCCATGAAAATCTTATGAGATAGAGGTACTATTAACAACACCCTTTTTCTTAATAGATGAAGAAACTAAGACACTGAGATTAAGTAATTTGCTCAAGATGACAGAGTTTTTTCTGGAGTCCAGAGAATAACAAAGGCCTGAACTAGGACACTGAAATAGAAAAGATGATGCAGGTATCACAGCTGCTGAAAGGAAGAATCAAGTCTTATGCTTGGTGATATACACTACAACCACGATATTACATTCAATTTAACTTCACAAATAAATTCATTTTTACAACTTTATCTCAGCTAACCTACTTAGTGATTTAGGAATCTGTTCTAATAAACTATTTATATATTTCTTAATATTATCCCTACACATCAGTGGTTCTCAACACAATTCTGCCCCTCAGACTTTCTGGCAATGTCTAGAGAGATTTCTGGATATCATAACTGAGGTAAGGGGTGCTAAGAGCGTTTAATGGGTAGAGGCCAAGGATACTACTAAACATGTTGCTGGGTACAGGACACCCCCACAACAATTATCCAACCCGAAATGTTAGAAGTGCCACAGTTGAGAAAACCTGTTAGACATGAAAGGGTATAAATATTTTACATCATAAAGCTACAGCATGAATAAGGCTGGATAGTCTATGGAAGCTTTGCTTACCAGTGAAGACTTACGGTGGCTCATACCTGTAATCCCAGGACTTTGGGAGGCTGAGGTGGGCAGATCACTTGAGGTCAGGAGTTCAAGACTACCCTGGCCAATATAGTGAAACCCCATCTCCACTAAACATACAAAAAGTAGCTGAGTGTGGTGGTAGATGCCTATAATCCCAGCTACTCGGGAGGCTGAGGCAGGAGAATCTCTTGAACCCAGGAGGCAGAGGTTGCTGTGGGCTAAGATCGCACCACTGCACTCCAGCCTGGGCAATAGAGCAAGATTCTCTCTCAAAAAAATAACAAAAAAAGTTGCTGATGGAAGATACATGATATATGTAGGTATATATAACCTCTTCTGGAAAAGTATATAAATAGGGTAGAGAAGAGCTCTCAGAATCATTAAAAAAAGTGTTACGCATGCTTTCTGATTTACACGCCTACACATATTTACACACACCTGCATATATCTTCTGGTTCAGTAAGCCTCCACAAATTTAATTCATATGAGACAGAACTGACAGCCACTGACAACAGGGGGATATAGGACTACCTTCCAATCTCATCAATTCTTATAATGTGACTGATAAAACTTTGCGGAGGAAAAGTATCTAAAATGAAATAAAAATATAGAAATAGTGATATAAAATATTAACACTGAGGTTCTGGTTCAAGATGGTTGGTTAGAAGCAACTAGTGGGAGCCTCTCTCACAGACAGGAATCAAAGTAGCAAGTAAATACGAACATTTCAACTATTATCATCTTAAGAGGGCATGCTGGAATTCATCAGAGAAGCAATGGGAATCATGGAAAGCAGAGGAGAGCAAAGCCTGGCAGCCAGCTGAACCAGGGCAAGTGTGGAGCTGGAAGAAGCTCCCTGATGTGGGGAAAGGATGAGTGAGTGAGAGATCCCTGGGGTTCCACACTTCTACTAAGAACTTTTACAATCCTAGCCACAGGGAGCCAAGTCCTCTTGGCCCCTCAGGCCTCCAGTCTAATACAGAGAGCTTCCTGGAGACTGTAGAGAGACTGCTGGAGTCTACGTGGAATCCCACGGGCTTTGGTCATTGAGCAGTCAGGTGCCAGCTGCTACTGCCCCACCAGGGAAGGAGGAGGCAGGTCCGCTATTTTCACACTACCCAAAGACAGATACGGCAGCACAGTAGAGAGGAGCAGGCAGGAAGTCTGCTTCAGCTACTCTTTGCTAAACAGGTTCCCACTTCTTCAGCGCTGGGTCCACAGCACAGCCGCCCTGCTGCTGCATGTATAGTTTGGCTGTGGTCCAGTGTTGTGAGAGCCAAGCCCCAAGAAGCCAGGGACCTGCCCTTTGGCTCCTGCCACAGCAGTTGTCACCACCATAGGCCACCACAGATGCCACACTGCCACTTCAAGGCCAGGGAGAGAGGGGGAGGCTGAGCATGTTTGCATGTCCCCAACAGCAAAATACACCACCACTCCTGTAAAAGGGAAGTGCAAGCAGGTCACGCATCCCACAGCAGCCAGCCTCCATTGCTCCAGCTGAGGGCGTCCGCCTTCCTCAGCGAAAGAACAGCAGCGTGGCCACCCTGCTCCCACCCAACTGTTTCAGCTGCCAGCCAGAGCCCTTCTGAGAGCCCATGCTGACAGGCCTGTGATCAACCCTGGGGTTCCCACCACCTGCATATTCTGTCACCAACTCAGTTGTTACTGCCTGAGGATTCCCACACACCATCAAGCAGGCCATTTACAGGCTCTGGGCTTGGAGGTTTGCCTTGTCCAGTCCACTACCTCCAGCTTTGTACCCCTTTACCATGAAGGTGGATCACTAACTTTTCTCTTGCTTTAACACACTGCATTTTCATGCCTCTTGTACTTTGGTTAATGTGTTCTTAACCCCAGGGCACCTTTCTCCTTCCTCTACCTATTGAAAAACTCCTTATTTTTTCCTCTTGGTATTGATTTCTAATTTTATTCCACTGTGGTCTGAGAAGATACTTGATATGATTTTGATTTTCTTGAATGTACTGAGATTTGCTTTCTGGCCAAGCATGTGGTCAATTTGGGGGAATGTTCCATGTGCAGAGGAGAAATACATATTCCGCAGTTGTTGGATAGAATAATCTGTAAATGTCTATTAGGTCCATCGAGTCTGGGCTTAGGCTGACCCAGTCAGCTGACAGCACCACAGCTGACATCCACCTGCTTGTGCCAAAAGATGGAGCCCTTTCCCCTCTCTGCCCAAAGCAGCAGCATTACCACACTGGAGAACAGGTGAGAGCCACAAAGCTGTCTGTATTGGGCTGAGTGAGGAGTTCCAGCATGAAACCACTCCAGCGGAGAGCAGGGGGAGAGGTATCTTCTGCGATTCTCACTTACACTATGGCCTGGAGACAGATGACAGTGTGTATCTGCATGGAGAGTTATGAGCCCCAGAACAAGAGTGTGACAGGGAAAGAGATCACGTTCCTGCCTAAGACTTGGAGCTAGTGCAGCCCTCCTGCAGAGACTTCAGTGCATTCACTAGGAGCTTCACCAGCCACCCCCATCAGGGCTGAAACAAAAAAAAGAGTACCACACAGTAAACAAAGATCAAGTACACACCCATCTGCTTTTACCACAGCTGGCTCTTACCTGTAAGCACCACCTACTGACTTGTAGGCTGAACTGCATAACCCAATACAATAGAAACCCAGCCAAAAAAACTACCCTACCCAATATACTCTACAGTCGCATCCTCAAGGTGGGAGGGGAGAGGGAGTCCCATCCAAACGAAAGTAAATTCAAAAATCAGAAGTGACAACAGCTACAGATGAGAAGGAATGAGCACAACTCCAGCATCATGAAGAAACAGAATATTGTGACACACTAGCTCGCTTATCAGTGGATCCTAACCTAAATGAAACTTTGAAATGATGGATAAAGAATTCAAAATATGGATTGCAAGGAAGCCCAATGAGACACAAGAGAAAGTGGAAAACCAACACAAAGAAACTAGAAAAACAATTCAGGAGATGAAAGACCAGATAGATGTATTTTTTTAAAAAGCAATAAACAGAACTTCTGGAAATGAAAAATTCACTTAAAGAATTTCAAAACACAGGTTAAAGCTTTAACAACATACTAGACCAAGCAGAAGAAAGAATTTCAGAGTTTGAAGACTGGTCTTTTGAATTAACCCAGTTAAAACTTTTTTATTTTTTATTTTTATTTTTTGAGACGGAGTCTCACTCTTGTCCCCAAGCTGGACTGCAATGGTGCAATCTTGGCTCCCTGCAACCTCCACCTCCTGGGTTCAAGTGATTCTCCTGCCTCAGCCCCGCAAGTAGCTGGGACTACAGGCACGTGCCACCATACCCAGCTAATTTTTTGTACTTTTAGTAGAGACAGGGTATCACCCTGTAAGCCAGGATGGTCTCTGTCTCCTGACCTAGTGATCTGCCCATCTCAGCCTCCCCAAGTGCTGGGACTACAAGCATGAGCCACTGCACCCAGCCCCCAATTTTTTTTTTTAAATGAACAAAGTCTTCAAGAAATATGGAATACATAAAGTGACCAAACCTATAACTTATAGGCATTCCTGGGGCAGAAAAAAAAAGTAGTAAGTTTAGAAAGCATATTTGAGGAACTAATTCAGGAAAATTTCCCCAATCTCACTACAGTGATAGATATCCAGACAAGGAATCCAGATAACAACTGGGAGATAATGAAATAAGACAAATCTCACAAGAGCATATAGGGGCCAGACCACCCAAGGTCAACTTAAAAGAACAAATCTTAAAAGCAGCTAGAGAGAAGTGTCAAATCACCTATAAAGGAAATCCCATCAGACTTCTCAGCAGAAACTGTATAAACTGGAAGAGATTGGGGGTCTATTTTTCACTTCTTCAAGGAAAAAAGATGCCAGCCAAGAATTTGATATCCTGCCAAACCAAGCTTTATAAATGAAGGAAAAATAAAGTCTTTCCCAGACAAGCAAATCAAGGGGAATTCATCACCACTAGACCAGACCTATAATAAATGCTCAAAGGAGTTCTAAACATAGAAATGAAAGGATGACGCTCACCAACATAAAAGCACATGCAAGCAGAAAGCTCACAGATCCTATAATTACACAATTAAGGCTCCAAGGCAACTACCTACAACAGTATGACAGGAAGAAAACCTCACTTTTCAATATTAACCTTGAACAGAAATGGCATAAATGTTCCACTTAAAAGATAAAGTATGGCCGGGTACAGGGGCTCACGCCTGTAATCCCACCACTTTGGGAGACTGAGGGCTGACTGCCTGAGCTCAGGAGTTCCGGACCAGCCTGGGCAACATGGTGAAACCCTGTCTCTACTAAAATACAAAAAATTAGCTGGGCGTGGCAGCATGCGCCTGTAGTCCCTGCTACTCAGGAGGCTGAGGCAGGAGAAATGCTTGAACCTGGGAGGCGGAAGTTGCAGTGAGCTGAGATCATGCCACTGCGCGCCAGCCTGGGCGACAGAGCGAGACTCTGTCTCTTAAAAAAAAAAAAAGATACACAACGGCATGTTGGATAAAAAAAAAGACACTACTATCTATTGCCTAGAAGAGACCCCCTTAATGACAAAAGACACCTACAGACTCAAAATAAAGGGATGGAAAAAGATATACTACGCAAATGAAAAATAAAAGCGAGCAGGAGTAGCCACTCTTTTTTTTTTTTTTTTTTGAGACAGGTTCTCGCTCTGTCGCCCAGGATGGAGTGCTGTGGTGCAACCTCAGCTCACTGCAACCTCCCTGTCCTGAGTTCAAGTGATTCTCCTGCCTCAGCCTCCTGAGTAGCTGGGATTACAAGCATGCGCCACTACACATGGCTGATTTTTATATTTTTAAGTAGAGACGAGGTTTCACCATGTTGGCCAGGCTGATCTTGTTCTCTTGACTTCAAGAGATCTGCCCTCCTCGACCTCCGAAAGCACTGGGATTACAGGATAAGCCACTGTGCCCAGCCAGGAGTAGCCATTCTTATATCAGATAAAACAGACTTTAAACTGACAACAGTAAAGAAAGAAAGAAACAAAATGAAAGGCATTACATGCTGACAAAGTTTAAAACAAAACCAAGATTTAATTATATACACACCCAGCACTGCAGCACCCAGATTCATAAAACAACACCTACACCTAAGAAAAGATTGACAGCAATGCAATAATAGTGGAGGACTTCAACACCCCACTGAAAACACTAGACAGGTCATTGAGGCAGAAAGTCAACAAAGAAACTCTGGACTTAAACTAGAATCTAGACCAAATGGACCTAACAGATATTTACAGATAATTTTACCCACAACTGCAGAATATACGTTTTTCTCATCTGAACTTGGAACATTCCCCCAGATTGACTATATGCTTGGCCAAAATGCAAATCTCAATAAATTCAAAAAAACCAAAATCATATCAAGTATCTTCTCAGACCACAGTGGAATAAAATTACAAATCAATATCAAGAGGAACTCTCAAAACTACATGAGCAAATGGAAACGGAACAACTTGATCCCAAATGACCTTTGGGTAAGCTATAAAATCAAGACAAATAAAAAAAAATTGAATGAAATAGAGATACAACATACCAAAACCTCTTGGATACAGCAAAAGCAATGCTAAGAGTAAAGTTGATTATGTTACATGCCTACATCAAAAAGATAGATCTCAAATTAACAACCTAATTTGGATTGAACAAAGAAAATGTAGCATATATACCGAATGGAGTACTATGCAGTCACAAAAACAACAAAATAGTATTGTGCAGCAACATGACTTCAGTTGGAAGTCATTATCGTAAGTGAAATAACTCAGAAACAGACGATCAAATAGCATATCCTCTCACTTATAAGTGGGAACTAAACAATGGGTACACATGGACATAAAGAAGGAAATAATAGGAACTGGGAATTCCAAAAGAGGGGAGGCTAGGAGGGAAGTGAGGGTTGAAAAATTACCTGTTGGGTACAATGGTTACTATTTGGGTAATGGGTATGCTAGAAGTCCAAACCCAAACATTAGGTAATATATCTATGTAACAAACTGCAGATGTACCCAACTCCTCAATCTAAAACAAAATAAAATTTTAGAAGACACATAATATAAAATAATAATATTAATTAAAATAAGGCTGGGCCTGGTGGCTCACGCTTGTAATCCCATAACTTTGGGAGGCCAAGGTGGGCGATCACCTGAGGTCAGGAGTTCGAGACCAGCCAGGCCAACATACTGAAACCCCATCTCTACTAAAAATAAAAATTAGCTGGGTGTGGTGGCGGAAGCCTATAATCCCACTTACTCAGGAGGCTGAAGCAGGAGAATCACTTGAACCCAGGAGGTGGAGGTTGCAGTGAGCCGAGATCATGCCACTGCACTCCAGGCTGGATGACAAGAGAGAGACTACATCTCAAATAATAATATTACTTAAAATAAGAAAATATAGGAAAAGCACTTACGGTACTAAGAACGTATTAAGCACTCAATAAGTGGACATCAGAATCAACATCATTATTGAAAAAGCAAGCTTGGACTTTCTCAAAAACAAACAAGCAAACAAACAAAACACCAAAAAAACCTATGGTTACCTTTAAAAATTTCCTTTTTTAAAAAGATAGGAGAAGAAATAATAGCACAATTTGGTTACAAAATTAAATAGCACAATTATCTAATAAGTAGATTATTCTTTTCCAAATAGCACTGTGCTAAAGCTATTCTTATAATACACTACCATTTCCATTATGTAAAAAAAAATACAAAGAAGTCTGAAGAGCTCAGTTTGCTGATAAGTTCCAAGTTAAAAGTTGATATACTTTTAAATTTATATCTATATCCTCTTTGTACTTATATAATTTATACAATAATAGAAACTGGATTTATAGTAGGAGTTAAGATATTCACATCTTACAAAGTAAGTAAAAATATGAGGAAGATTGATCCATTTTCAAGAAATATGCCAAAAGTTATAAAAATAACTTCTAAAATAATGATCTTCTTGAAACCTCTCAAATTCAAAAAGCTCCCTCTCTATACTTTTAAGATTCTATAATTGACCATGTATTCCTCCTCTCCTGTCCTTTCACCTCATCAACTTACAGCTCTCTCTAGATTCAACCTTTCCCAGGAAGCCTTTTCTGGCTTCCCCATCCTTAATTTGGGTTAATCCTTCCAAGCACTTCCTCAGCAGGTTAGTTAACCTAATGTCATAATACTTATCTTACTAAAAATACTGTTCTTGGTCAGGCGCGGTGGCTCACGCCTGTAATCCCAGCACTTTGAGAGGCTGAGGCGGGTAGATCATGAGGTCAGGAGATCGAGACCATCCTGGCTAACACGGTGAAACCCTGTCTCTACTAAAAATACAAAATATTAGCCAGGCCTGGTGGTGGGTGCCTGTAGTCCCAGCTACTCGGGAGGCTGAGGCAGGAGAATGGCGTGAACCTGGCAGGAGGAGCTTGCAGTGACCCAAGATTGCGCCACTGCACTCCAGTCTGGGCCACAGAGTGAGACTCAGTCACAAAAAAAAAAAAAAAAAAATTGATGTTTTGTATATTTCCTTCATTATAGATTAAGTACCTGGAAAGATCATAAGTTATTCATCTTAGTATCATCAAAACCTAGTATTAATGTCTATTAAATAAACGAACTTTTAAGTGTCTGACTTAGAGAAAGATAACTAAAAGGTGTCTACTATTAACCAGTATTTTATATATTTACTATGACATATAGACTATCTACACATATAGACTATCTACACCAAGCTTGTTCAAGACAGCCCAGAACAGCTTTGAATGTGGCCCAACACAAATTCATAAACTTTCTTAAAATACTGTGAGGTTTTCTGCAATTTTTTTTTTTTTTTTAACTCATCAGCTATCGTTAGTGTTAGTGTATTTTATGTGTGGCCCAACGTAAGTCTTCTTCCAATGTGGACCAGGGAAGCCAAAAGATTGGACATCCCTGATTTACACGGAGAAAATTTCTTTACAAAACCACATACTGACTTGATTAGTAAAACTGGTCCTAAAATCCCAATCTTGGACTTCTTTAAAAGCAGCAGAGATAATACTTCCCCTTATATGCTCTTAGTCCTGTTACAAAGCAAATAGCTGAACTAAATTATGCATTTGGCTTCTTGTAGTTGTAGTGTTCCATGAGATTTGAACCTGGTGCTATTAGAAAGAAACTCCAGCATCATACAAATAAAACGGCTCATTAAAAAATTTCAATTTACTCCTAGTAGGATCCTCGGACCTATTTTAATGCAGCATACATGGTAAAAACAAACAAAAAACCTCTCACAAAGCCTGACAGGACAAAAAAAGAACTTTATTAAATATTTAAAAAATTGGAGGCCAAGCGTGGTGGCTCACACCTGTAATCCCAGCACTTTGGGAGGCCAAGGAGGGTGGATCACAAGGTTAAGAGATCGAGACCACCCTGGCCAACATGGTGAAACCCTGTCTCCACTAAAAAAATACAAAAATTAGCCAGTTGTGGTGGCACGTGCCTGTAATCTCAGCTACTCAGGAGGCTAAGGCAGGAGAATCACTTGAACCCAGGAGGCAGAGGGTGCAGTGAGCCAGGATTGCGCCACTGTACTCCAGCCTGGTAACAAAGCCAGACCCTGCCTCAAGAAAAAAAAAACAATTGGAAATCAAATCCCCAAATCAAGCATCAGAGAGTAATTAAAAAAAAATAGTAATTACGTGTTTTAGGTACATTTGAGGGCTTCCTACAAGCAGGCCAACACAATTTAAAGGTTGACTGCAGCTGGTCATGGTGGCTTACACCTGTAATTCCAGCACTTTGGGAGGCCAAGGCAGGCAGATCACTTGAGTTCAGGAGTTCGAGACCAGCCTGGCCAACATGGTGAAACCTCGTCTCTACTAAAAGTACAACAATTAGCTAGGTGTGGGGGTACATGCCTATAGTCCCAGCTACCTGGGAGGCTGAGGCAGGAGAATCACTTGAACCTGGGAGGTGGAGGTTGCAGTGTGCCGAGATCACGCCAGTGTACTCCAGTCTGGGTGACAGAGCAAGACTCTAGCTCAAAAAAGAATAATAAATAAATAAAAAATAAAGGTTGATTGCTGAAAAAACTTTAACACAATCATGAAATTAACTTTTAAGTGAAATAATTAGAAACATAGCCTGTTATACCATCCATCAGATAAAATTTCCCTGGGAACTACTTAGCCACCTATGTATTGAGTGAAATAAAACACTAGATGACTTATGTTAATTTAATGTTACTAGTTTTAGTTACCAGTTATTAGTTTTATTATTCTAATTTAGTATTAAATTACATGAAAATCTGAGCCATTTGAGCAAAACAATAATGAAAGAATAAAAAGCACATGCTTCCTAAAATTGGTATGCATAGATGAGCTTACTACTCATTAAAAAAGGTTGGACTATCATGACAAAGGCAACTAAAAGATAATCTTGGACTCCTATGTCCCTAATATGCCTTATTCTGGGAGAGACCAATGACCATAAACCCTATCAGAGATGAATTCAACAGTATTAAACAGTGGCAAGAAAAAATGAGTTAACATATTCTTTTAAAATGTTGATTTTTTTTTTTTTTTTTTTTTTTTGAGACGGAGTCTCGCTCTGTCGCCCAGGCTGGAGTGCAGTGGCCGGATCTCAGCTCACTGCCGGATCTCAGCTCACTCCGCCTCCTGGGTTTACGCCATTCTCCTGCCTCAGCCTCCCGAGTAGCTGGGACTACAGGTGCCTGCCACCGCGCCCGGCTAGTTTTTTGTATTTTTTAGTAGAGACGGGGTTTCACCATGTTAGCCAGGATGGTCTCGATCTCCTGACCTTGGGATCCGCCCGTCTCGGCCTCCCAAAGTGCTGGGATTACAGGCTTGAGCCACCGCGCCCAGCCCAAAATGTTAATTTTTAAAGGAGTCTTTAAGCTTAAAATTATTTGAATGTTAAAGAGGCAATACTGTTTTCCTGATTTTCATTAAAATAGTCATCTTTTAATAAACACGCCTGTGACTTTTTTTTTTTTTTAACTGTTGTAATGTTTTATTAAAAGTTTCAACAATTTGACTTATCCTAACACTTACTTGTGTCTTCGTATGTGCTGTTCCTTCTGCTAGAACAATCTTCCTAGACTGGTCCTACTCAAACTCTGGGAAAATCCTACTCATCTTTATGACTCAGTTTGAGGGTCACTACTTCTATACTAACCTTCCCTGAGTCTCTCTCTACATCCTTCGAAGTAGACACTATATCTAACCCTCTCTCTGTATATGTGGCTTCCATGTCCATGGATTCTGCATCTGTGAATTCCACCAACCTCAGATCAAAAATATTTGGGGGAAGAAAAAGGAAGGCTGTGTCTGCACTGAACACATATGGACTTTTTTCCTTGCCATTCTCTTCTAAACATTACAGTATTAACAATGATATATATGGCATTTACATTGTATTAGGTATTACAAGTAATCTAGAGATGATTTAAAAGTATGTGAAAGAATGTGAATAGGTTATATGCAAATATTTATATAAAGGACTTCAACATTTGTAGATTTTGGTATCCAAAAAGGGGGTCCTGGAATCAATCCCCCATGGATATTGAGAGAGGACTACACCTTGCATTCCCCTAGGGAATCATATATACTTCCATTGGATCAATTATCACATATGACTGCCAACTGTTTACTTGTCTGATTTCCCTACCAGGTTGTGTCCTTGATGATGTAAAATCAGACTAATATAGAGCAGTTGTTTAATGAATAAATAAAGTTTCATTAAGACATCAACCATCTTTCCATTCCAGCTAACATGGGACACTCTCTAGCATAGCATATATTCTTAAAAACATTTGTTGATTGTTGGACTGTTAAAAAGTAGGATGAAATAATTTTTGAAGCATGACACCCAATTGCTATTTGCTAAATAAATGAATAAAGACATAATGGTAAAGAAAAGAAAAAAGAAAAAGGTCAAATGAATCAAGGAACAAGTTAATCCCAATTGAGAACTCTTTTAGGTATCACTAGGCGAACAAAAAAGAAAAGTATACAAATAAAATTGTATTGTCAGGTTTTACCAAGTTTTAGCTGGCTACCCCAAATTTGATGCACTACTCCTCTCCACATTACAAGAGGTTTGAAGAACATTTAAAAACTAATCTTGTTTTTTATCCACTGGTTATTCTAATAAATCGTGTTTACATGCCTCGGTCTCTAGAAATTTCAAGTACTATGGACTCAACGATGATTTTTATTTTTAAAGACCTAAATTTTTAGGTATTTATTCAGAAACAAATACCATTGGGTAGTTTTGTAATATTAAGAAAATTACTTTGCCTTTCTAAGAAAACTGTTGTAGAAGATAAAAAAATAAAAGTACCTCACCTTATTTTTCCTGTTGTCATTGTACTTGATTAAGTCTAAAATAAACGTTAAGACTTCTTTAGGACAAAGATTATGAACATCTCTTAATAAAGCCATTGCAACTGGCATAGTCTACAAAAGAAAAAAAAAAGAACTTTTAAAAGCACATAACCTAACTTTTTGTTACTACAATTCATTGAACTATAAGTAGAAAAGAGTTACTCTTGGGCTGACACAGATATCTGGACGGAGCCTAACACCTCCACATCCCAACCCCTCCCACTGACAACATATCTCAAAGCATTCTAACATAAGAGAAGAGCTGGGCAGGAAACTAAGGGAAGAGTTGCATGACTGCACATCACTCTGTAGGCTATGTGCCTTGGTCCTCATTTGCCGGAGGAAATACATGTGATGTAAATTATATAAATTCGCTTCTATGTGATACAGTGGAAAAGGCATAGATTTTAGAATTACTTCTGTGTAATACAGTGGAAAAGGTACAGATTTCAGCATTAGACGGACCATTATTCAATAACTAAACTCTACTACCTTCTGTGCTAGGTGTCTTTAGCTAGTTGCCTATTGAGTAGGAGCCTCATTTCCTCACAACCATTTTCAGGATTAAACGACATAAGTAGGTGGAGCCACTCAGTCTTAGAACAAACTGATTCTCCCAACACCTAATCCTCAGGAACACCCAATCCTCAACCTAGGGAAAAAATGATAAATCATCTGAAATGCAGCCTAATTTTTCTCTTTCCAAATTTTCACAGGCAACATTTTTAAGAAAGTAGAAACATGACTTACACACATTGGTTAACTCTGTCAGTAAAACAAACCTAATTAAATTCTAGGCAGGACTACAGATGACTAGACATCTTAGTCTTTAGCACATGGGGAGATATGAACTAACCCCTCTTACTCAAAATAATTATTCCTCTAAAATGGAGGTCAGAAAGGAGAATGGCTCATTTTATTGCTTGAAGAAGCAGAGATAACAAGAGCAACAATTGTCAGTGTTAGTACTATAGGAACAACTGAGGGAGAGGTTCTTTTCCATAGAAATACCTGTCTTATGCCCTTTCTGCCCTTTGAGACTCAAGTTTCATTTAGGTACCAATCTCTCTCTCTCTCCTGTCCACTAGAAGTATTATCAGAAAGGTGAATTGGAATAAAAGCATTGACTTTCCAATTTTTCTGACAGTAGCTAACAGGAAAAACTACATTTTATAACACAACCTAACACACACACACACACACACACACTTTAAATGCACTATATACAAATTTAAAAGTAAACCACAAATGGCTTATACTGAATACTACCTATTCTATTTAAAAAAAAAAAAAAAAAAACTGCACTGATTTCATGATCCCTTCACTAACGGTTCATAACTCCAGACTGAAACATTGACCTAAGCTACATGAAGGCACAGTGGCATCATGAGACAAATATAAGGTGGACATAGAAATCAACTTGCTTCTATACCATAAATTCGTGAAATGGTAATACAGAGCAGTTCTTAAAAATAAAATAACAGGATGCCACAGACTTCTTTGATCACACCATTATTACCTTTCCCAAAACCTGGATCACCCTGGATCTGTCCTGCTGATTAGATTTACTATAAATATATCCTGGCTTCCACTCTCAAAAGGCACCCCAATGCTGCTGTGCAATCTACTTCTTTTCCATCATAAATACATTTCAACTTGCCTAACATTCCCCTCAACATCTATCTTTTCACTTGTTTTTAATCTACATTCCACCTGCCTCAAAAAAAGGAATGTTCTTATCTTTTCTAAAATTTACTTCCCTACTGCGCCCCACCCTCTAACACTTCCAGAACTTGCTCAACCTTCTCTATTTACTTTCTCCACTTGACTATGCCATCTCTCCCTCTCCACTGGCTCTTTTCCCCGTGTCACACATGCATCAAGTTTGTTCTTCCTCTGTATAAAACAAACCCAAAAAGTCCTTTTCTCAACCTTGCTTCATCCTCAACATAGTATCCTTTCTTACATCTTTGACTGAAATCCTGAAAGAACAGGCTTCATTAGTTCTCTCCACTTCAACTTCACTCCTCCTTTCTAGTTCAATCTAGTTAACCTGATCTCTGCCTTCATTATTATGAAATTACTAAAAAAACTCTATGTGTGATATCCAAATAGCCCAAATGCTGACCATCCTGTCATTCCCATATCCTTTCCTAAAACAATGATTCTAACTAGACCGCAGCACGCCACCACTTTCTAAAAATTCCACTTATAGAAAACTTAATATAAGTGTAGTATAAAACACTTTACATACTTGATCTTAATTCTAAAAAAGATAAATTTTAAACTGAGGTGTAGAAGGTTAAGAAACTTGTACATGTGCAAACTGCTAGTGAGTAGTGGACTGGGACTAACACTAGAACTCCATGCTGTGCTGTCTCTGACTCAGATGTGCTGTCCACATTCTAGGACTGCCAACAGAAGGGCCTACTCACTTCTCCATCCCTCAGGTAACCAATCAAAAAGGCAAATTAAACATTTCTGTTTAATTTCTTTAATATTTCTTTAATTTTAATTTTAATTTTAGTACTTCTTTAATTTAATTTCTTAATTTCTTTAACATTTCTTTAATATTAATGTGGCCAATGAGTCACTTGCACACAGATCACAAAATCAATAATCACTTAATCAGTTTGGAAAAAAGTTTAAAAGTAAAAAAAGAGGCCGGGTGTGGTGGGTGGCTCATGACTGTAATCCCAGCACTTCAGGAGGCCAAGGCAGGCAGATCGCGAGGTCAGGAGATCGAGTCCATCCTGGCTAACACGGTAAAACCCAGTCTCTACTAAAAATACAAAAAATGAGCCGGGTGTGGTGGCGGGCGCCTGTAGTCCCAGCTATTCAGGAGGCTGAGGCAGGAGAATGGCGTGAACCTGGGAGGTGGAGCTTGCAGTGAGCCAAGATCACGCCACTGCACTCCAGCCTGGGCCACAGAGCGAGACTCCGTCTCAAAAAAAAAAAAAAAAAAAAAAGAATAGAGGCAAAGAAAGTAAATACACCTATTATTTGAACAGTCTCCAACTTAAACTGAGATATATAAAAACCATGAGAAAATTAGAAAGTAAACTGTACCTTCTGTAGAAAATAACTTTGAAAGCTCATAAAGTTATTTGTTTTCACAATGTTTGGACAACTTTTACAACAAAACATCCTAGTAAAGAGTGACTTCATGGCTGGTGGTCCTGTCCATGTGCTCACCATTGAATTTGCAATCTGTAAATAATTAAAAAACAAAATAATTTCCATTACCAATGCAAACATACTTTTAAATAAAACAGCTTCTTAAAAGTTATCAATACTATAACTGCATTGGTTTTTCAACAACTTCACTTCTCAGAAATTTATAACAATTTAGCATTTTATCACCATTTCCAAGAAACTATACAAACTCACCCGGCAAAAAAATTCTTTTTCCAGCCGGGCATGGTGGCTCACACCTGTAATCCCAGCACTTTGGGAGGCCGAAGAGGGTGAATCACCTGAGGTCAGGAGTTCAAGACCAGCCTGGCCAACATGGTGAAACCCCGTCTCTACAAAAATACAAAAAAAATTAGCTGGGCTTGATGGCGGGTGCCTGTAATCCCAGCTACTTGGGAGGCTGATGTGGGACAACTGCTTCATTCAGGAGGGGGAGGTCGCAGTGAGTCAAGATGGCACCATCACACTCCACCCTGGGTGACAGACTCCATCTCCAAAAAAAAAAAAAATTATTTTTCCTTTTTTTTGAGATGGAGTCTTGTTCTATGGTTCAGGCTAAAGCGCAGTGGTACGATCACGGCTCACTGCAACCGCTGTGTCCCGGGCTTTCCTGGGCTCCAGAGATTCTCCTTCCTCAGCCTCCTGAGTAGCTGGGACGACAGGTGCACACAACCACACCTGGCTAATTTTTGTATTTTTGGTAGAGATGGGGTTTCACCACGTTGGCCAGGCTGGTTTTGAACTATTGATCTCAAGTGATCCACTTGCCTCGGACTCCCAAAGTGTTAGAATTACAGGCGTGAGCCACTGCACTCAGTCAAAATAATTCTTATGTGTACTTATAATTATTTTCTACAAGTTAATTTCTAAATGGCAGTATTACGTTTTAGAAAAATACGTATGCAAAAGACTCATATTTTGAATAGTCTGTCTTTATTCATTTAGACAGACATAATTCTAATATTTTAACCTCATCAGACAGAAACATCATCATGAATTTTAAATAAGGTTTTTCAATCTACCCTAACTGAACAAGAAGCCAAATACAGTGCTACTATTTAAGCCTGCAAGCATGCTTTACAAAAGCGTATCTTGCTTTACCCTATGTCTTGCTATTGATATTTTTAGGGTATATAAAAATCATGCCTGAAAAAAATGAAATTATGATTAAACAACATATTCTACAATTTTATAGACCTGCTAAGATTTTAGCATACAGGGATCACAAAGATCTTAATAGAAACAATGAAATTATATTCTCTGCAGATGGTTTTATCAAAGAAAATCACTGCTTTCTCTCACATATCTGAGAACATAGGAATTAAACTACTCACTTATTATCATTAAAAAGAAATCAAAACCATTATAAACTTGTTGAAATATAGGACAAATGGATTTAACAGTGAGGAAGGCAAGAATCACTAAGTGGAAAATGAACCTACTATCAAGTTTTCTTTTTTTTTTTTTTTTTGAGACAGAGTCTCGCCCTGTCACCCAGGCTGGAATGCAGTGGCCGGATCTCAGCTCACTGCAAGCTCCGCTTCCTGGGTTTACGCCATTCTCCTGCCTCAGCCTCCGGAGTAGCTGGGACTACAGGCGCCAGCCACCTTACCCGGCTAGCTTTTTGTATTTTTTAGTAGAGACGGGGTTTCACCGTGTTAGCCAGGATGGTCTTGAACTCCTGACCTCGTGATCTGCCCGTCTCGGCCTCCCAAAGTGCTAGGATTACAGGCTTGAGCCACCACGCCCGGCCCTACTATCAAGTTTTTAAAAAATACCTGGAAAACATTATTCCTGGCCAAAATTTTGTCTGCATTTTTCTGGTTTCCATTTGTTCTACCTTCAGATAATTTGCATCTAAAGAAACATATTTAGTTTTCTTAATTAACTTTTCTAGAATATTATAGAGTCTACCATTTTAAGTTACTTATCACTAATGCCAATTTATAAACTCAAATCAATGTGAATAATTATTACAGTGAGATAATTAAGATTAATCAATCAATTGAACACAGTGGAACATGGCAGCACATGCGTGTAATCCCAGCTGTGTCGGGGGCTGAGGCAGAAGTATCACTCAAGCCCAAGAGTTTGAGACCATCCTGGGCAACACTGTGAGATCTTGTCTTTATTTAAAAAAACAAAATACACACACACACACACGCACACAGAGATTTCATGTACTTTAATGTAAAACATCACTCAAACCAAGAAATTGCTCACCAAATATATTCTTCACTTTAAAAACGTGGTTGACAATTCAACAAAATGGTGAAAATTCTCTTTGATTTTTAAAATCTCTAACTTTTCATTTTGACAATTATAAAATTATTCTGCATATCTGTTTTCAGGTCAAAACATGTTTCTTTCAAAATAGTCCTATTAATTTAAAAGCATTTGGCAAAAGCTTTCAAAGAATCAGCTACCAAGTAAATTTAAAGACTAGGTGAATTTTAATTTATTTTCAGAGATATAAAGAATATATACAATAGTCATCTTTATTTCCTTTATGCTATATATAATCTCACCTTTGCAAGACAGAAGCAAGCTGACATTCTTACTCTGTAGAAACACTGCTCTTGTTCTAATATATCAGTGAGTGCAAGCCGAGATGCTGGAGTAGGGAATTTTTCCAAAGCCAAAATGGATTCCTGCTGTGCAACAACATCTCTCTCATACCGGAGCTGATACTGCCACATGAAATCAGCTTGCTCAAATTCCACCTTTCTCAATACTGACATGTCTGGGTCTATCCTTATCCACAGCAAAGGGGAATCGGCACTGAAACAAAATATAATTTTATTTTTAATTTAATTTTTAAACTTATAATCTACATATTTAGAAAATAAATACAAAGCATTTATTAACCAGGTTCCCTTTTAGATGTAGTATTCAAGACTGCCTGGAGTTTTACTGGATTCATTTTTTAAAACTGCACGGACAAATTCCTCATAATGTTTAACATATATCAACTTTCTCACAATGTCTGATCCATATCCATCTTGTTAAAAGGACATTCAAAAATAAGAAAATATTAATTGTCTTTTACAAAGGATACTGAATCTCTTACTTCCCATCTGAAATTATTTTGGTGATTTTGTTTTTTTGTTTTATTGTTTTTTTTTGTTTTGTTTTGTTTTTTTTTTTGTTTTTGAGACGGAGTCTCGCTCTGTTACCCAGGCTGGAGTACAGTGGCCGGATCTCAGCTCACTGCAAGCTCTGTCTCCCAGGTTTATGCCATTCTCCTGCCTCAGCCTCCCGAGTAGCTGGGACTACAGGCGCCCGCCACCTCGCCCGGCTAGTTTTTTTGTATTTTTAGTAGAGACAGGGTTTCACCGTGTTAGCCAGGATGGTCTCGATCTCCTGACCTCGTGATCTGCCCGTCTTGGCCTCCCAAAGTGCTGGGATTACAGGCTTGAGCCACCGCGCCCGGCCGGTGATTTTGATTTGTAATTATATGAGGCGAAAAAAAGAATGAGACGAATTTCTTGTTCAGCTGACTTAAAACTTCTAAAAATACTAGACTCATGATTGCCTTTTTCAAACAGCAAGTTCTGAAATCTGATTTGGAGGCATATCACAAATTTATTTTCATGTATTTCTGAAAGTAACACTGTTTAAAACATCTAGTCTATGTCAACACTTTCATGAAAAAAACACCACCTGTAGCTTGCAGTGAGCCGAGATCGCGCCACTGCACTCCAGCCTGGGCGACACAGCGAGACTCCGTCTCAAAAAACAAAAACAAAAACAAACAAACAAAAAAAACACCATCTGTAATATTATTTCAAATTCAGCAAATATTGCGTGCTTACTACAGGCAAAGTACTTGCTATGAAAAAATCAAATTAACACTGATCTCAGTTGGGTGCAGTGGCTCATGCCTGTAATCCCAGCACTTTGGGAGGTCGAGGCTGGTGGATCATTTGAGGTCAGGAGTTCAAGGCTAACCTGGCCAACATGGCAAAACCCCAAATCTACTAACAATACAAAAATTAGCCAGGCATGGTGGCATGCAGCCAGGCATGCAGTGAGCCAAGATGGTGTCACTGCACTCCAGCCTGGGCAATCAAGCAAGACTCTGCCTCAAAAAAAAAAAAAAAAAAAAAATTAACACTGATCTTGAAGGGCAAATGAACATAATCTGTATATAAACAGTAGTGATAATCTGGCAATCAAGTTAGTAAATAACTACAGAGGTTTTATAAAAAATATACAGGTACAGAATGGGCAAAATCAGAAAGTCTGAGCTGTATCATATTTAAAAATAAAACACTGTCAATCAATAAATATTACCACATAAAGTTTAGAACAGTGGTTTTTAAATTGTTTTGCAAGCACAGGGAGACTTAAGGCACCCCAGACCTTTGTTCTAAGGACAAAGAATCAATATCACCAGGGAGCTCATGAGTAATGCAAACTATCAGGCCTCACTAGTGTAATACTGGATAAGAAACTGCATTTTGGGAAGGTCCCCAACTGATTCGCATGCACGTTATAGTTTGAGCACTGCTCAAGAGGCCACCAAGAGACAACAAGAAAGCTGCCTGGTCAAAGTTGTGCCTACCCCTCAACCATAATGCATGTCCTCTTAATTTCACCTAGGCTCTGCAGACTTACTTTTATCTCTTTGATTAGTTATGATTTTACATACACTGTTTTAACACAGGGTTTCTATTAAAAAAATTTTAAAGCACTCATCTGGAGGACAGTTACATGCTTTTACATATGCATAATGAAGTAGACAAATGAGAATGCAGAAAAATTATAACCTTATATTTAAGTTAACTAACTTACTCCATTGCAGAAAGATCCATGTCAACTTCCTCCCCATTCATCAGTGGGATTTTTTTCTTTTTATTCCTACATTTAAGAAAAAGTAGGTTAGAAAACTGTGAGATTTCTAATTCTGAATGGAGATTAACAGCAGCTAAAGTTCAAATAAAGGATTTCACACAACATTGAAAGCTATCCTTAGGAAAAATGGCTATCAAATGTAATAAAATTTAAATAGAACAAAGTGTTTATTTAAAAGCTGGTGGGAGTCAAGTAAATATCAAATTATTTTCCTGATCAAATGTTAACAAGAAGCATAAATATATAATAAAATGTCAACCTAAAACATATATTCCAAGAACTGGTAGCTGCAATTTTGTATAGAAAAGGGGATATATTAGTAAAGAAAACTCTTAAATAGAAAAAGGATCAGGCTTGAAATGGGAAACGAATAATTCTGAGTTGTCTGCTGCATATATGCAAAGTTCTGTCCTACATGAATTAACTAATAAAGTATCGTAAGAGTACTGATCATATGTAGAACCAATTAATATGCACAAGATTCAAGATAAGCAAAAACAAAAGCAACTGTTTTTATGTTAACTGGGGAAGGGCAAATAAAAACAGGCACCGAGAAAAGTTTTCCTGTGTTCCTCATACCAGAGAATACTCAAATGACATTCTGTTATTACAGAGAAAAAAACCTGAGAATAGCAATCAAATGTTACCAATTTCCAAGGCGGATAGGACAAAAAGAAATAAGTAACTCACTCTGATTTAAGAAAGAATTTTCTCAGAGTAAGAATGACTGTAAGATTTCAGAATCAAGTTCTTTAAAGGACTTCAAAGTCAACAGACACTCTCATCTATCTGAGTGAACTAAACAGTCATGAGTATAACACTTCTGTTCCTGAAAGTTCGTATTTCTCCAGCAAAGCACAGACATGTTCTCATCTCTCACTATTCAGAGTACATACTAATTGTTGTGCCAAATAAGTGGTAACTGAAAAATATATTAAAGAAAAGTGGGAATTTGCCTTTGAAATACATCGAGAAGATTCTGAAGGGGCATGATAATATAGAGAAAAAAGCAAAAAAGACACAGCAAGATGCAGAGGCTTTTCATGACATATTGAGCTCTTTCCCTTCAATCACCATTTTTTCTAGTATTTCCTGTAGGTATTGATCCAACAAGACTAGTAAGAATGAACCTATTTGTCTTGAATTTTTTTCTAGTACCAAAAACTCGAACTTCCATTCTCACCCCTCAGCCTCTACCTTCCAACAAAATGAGGATTCTTAAAGCTAAATGTTAAAAAATTGTTATTTAATTCTAAAGATAAAAATGTCATCAAGAAGGCAAGCAAACAAAGAATGTTTGGTAATACTAACTGGAAGTAAAATGAGGAAAAAAAGATATCTGATAGCATGTTCTCTACCTAAAAAAGTAGGTATACATAGGCTGGGCATGGTGGCTCATGCCCGTAATCCCAGCACTTTGGGAGGCCGAGGTGGGCGGATCATCTGAGGTCAGGAGTTCAAGACCAGCTTGGTTAACATGATGAAACCCCGTCACTACTAAAAGTACAAAAACTAGCAGGGGGTGGTGGCAGGTGCCTGTAATCCCTGCTACTCAGGAGGCTGATGCAGGAGAATTGCTTGAACCAGGAGGCGGAGATTGCAATGAGCTGAGATCACGCCACTGCACTCCAGCCTGGGCGGCAGAGCAAGACTCTGTCTAAAAAAATTAGGTATACCTAAAACCACAAAAACCCCAGAAGAAAACCTAGGTAATACCATTCAGGACATAGGCATGGGCAAAGGCTTTATGACTAAAACACCAAAAGTATTGGCAACAAAAGTCAAAATTGACAAATGGGATCTAATGAAACTAAAGAGCTTCTGCACAGGTAAAGAAGCTACCATTAGAGTGAACAGGCAACCTACAGAATGGGAGAAAATTTTTGCAATCTATCCATCTGACAAAGGGCTAATATCCAGAATCTACAAGGAACTTAAACAAACTTACAAGAAAAAAACCAACCCCATCAAAAGTGGGTTAAGGATATGAACAGACACTTCTCAAAAGAAGACATTTATGCGGCAACAAACATGAAAAAAAGCTCATCATCACTGGTCATTAGAGAAACGCAAATCAAAACCATAATGAGATACCATCTCACGCCAGTTAGAATGGCCATCACTAAAAAGTCAGGAAACAGCAGATGCTAGAGAGGATGTGGAGAAACAGGAATGCTTTTACACTGTTGGTGGAAGTGTAAATTAGTTCAACTATTGTGGAAGACAGTGTGGCAATTCCTCAAGGATCTAGAACCAGAAATACCATTTGACCCAGAAATCCCATTACTGGGTATTACCCAAAGGATTATAAATCATTCTCCTATAAAGACACATGGACACATGTTTATCGCAGCACTGTTCACAATAGCAAAGACTGGGAACCAACCCAAATGCCCATCAATGATAAACTGGATAAAGAAAACGTGGCACATATATACCATAGAATGCTATGCAGCCATAAAAAAGAATGAGTTCATGTCCTTTGCAGGGACATGGATGAAGCTGGAAACCATCATTCTCAGCAAACTAACACAGGAACAGAAAACCAAACACCACATGTTCTCACTCATAAGTGGGAGTTGAACAGTGAGAACACAAGGACACAGGCAGCGGAACATCACACACCAGGGCCTGTTGGGCGGTCGGGGTCTAGGGGAGGAATAGCATTAGGAGATATACCTAATGCAGATGACGGGTTGATGGGTGCAGCAAACCACCATGGCATGTGTATACCTATGAAACAAACCTGCACGTTCTGTACATGTATCCCACAACTTAAAGTATAATTTTTAAAAATTAGGTATACAACAGAATTTTTATTTTGGCATTTTAGTCTGTGAGATTTGTAGTTTACCCTTCAATTTATAGTTATTATGTAATGCCTACCTTCTACTTTTGGAATGGCAGGGTATATCGTGTTTAAGGCTGTTTTCTTCAATTTGCAGCGTATGATTGAAGGATCCATCTAACTCCTGCACTGTCACTTTAAGTGGTCCCTTTTTAAAAAAACAACACACTGTTCAGAGATGTGATTTAAAAAATACCAATATGTATGCTTATGTGTACAGAGAAATATAAATCAAGATATAAAATGATATTACACAAAATGAGTATCTGGAAACCTAGATAGGCAATTGGTGCCAAAGAGGGCAACTGGAAGATTCTGAGTCCCCTGATATCTCTGTACCTCCACTTCCCCTCTTTGACAAAGCCAATGTTTTCACAAATTATCCTCTGCAAACAAAATCTCATTAATTTCTAAGTAGTAACCCATCCCTAAGTCCCTCTTCTATTGAAACTGAGGAGATAGCAGTACAAAGGCCATTTTGGAAAAACACTTACCACATATTTCTGAGTTCCAGGAGATGTATAGTCCTGTTTTATTTCCAATTCCAAGACATTTCGCTTTCTATTAAATGCAAAACTTCCATAAAATTTTACCACTCCACTCTGATCTCTGAAGAATTGTAAAGGAAATTTTACATACAAAAGTAAATATGTACTAAACAAAATAAATTATCCATCTTGGTATTAGTAATTTTCAAGTGCATTCCCACCAGTTCAAAGTTTGAGAGCATACTCTGCTGTAAATCAGGTCGCAAAGTATTCAAAGTACTTGTGAAAAATGCTTTCCCAGATTTAAATAAAATTTCTGAAACACTGACAAATTTGTGTTTTGAAAGAAGCAGAACCACTATACAAGGTTATTAATATAATAAAGTGAAAAATGCAAAAATTGCAAAATTCCAAGATACCACTCCAATTGTGCCAACCCCTAACTACATCCACAAGTAACCAAACCACTGCACCTCACAAGTAATTCTACAGGCCTCTCTGGCAGATTACTTACCTATCCTACCATCAAACCAGTTTTTTTACTCACATATTCTTTACTCACTAGAAAATACTTTAAAATATGCCAAACTTTACAAATATAAACATACGTGTGTGGACCTTAATGTCTAGTAGGAATCTCAGATGAAACAATCCACAGTTCATCATTATTTCTACCACTGTTTAGAAATATAAACAGTTCATACTTCCTTTAGTCCCCCTCAAACCTCTCCTTCCATCTTCCCCTTGCACATATACCTTATTCCCTTCCCCACTTTGTTGAACTGCTATTGAAAAGGATACACCCACTGCTTTATTAACGGCTGAATATCTTTGCCAGAGACATTTGAAATGGATTTCAAAAACCCAGATGTGGAAACCAACATCTGACTCCACATATGTGACTGGAACTTCTGAGATGAAGCAGTACTAGCCAGACTTAGCAGTTTATTGAAAACCTGTAAGGATAAAATCATTTAGTAAGTTCATATAACAGATTCTTTTCAATTATATAGAATACTCACTTCGCACTCTAACTTTATTATAGTCAATTATAGAAGACAATAATTTCACTAATACATAGATTATTCTAAAGACTACCAGCAACAGAAATATGCAAAGATATAAGCAGCCAGAATACAAAACCATTCTTCATATAAACATTATTGAATGTTAATGATATACTGCATAATACTGTTCATTAAGAATTACAGTAAGTAATATATAATACTGTGGGCGGCAAGTCACCCAGGTGCCAAAGCAAGAGACCAAGGGCACGAGCTGTTCCAGTATAATAAAGAAAATAGATAAAATAAGAATAGTTATACTAGATATAGATCATAGATACGATTATATATGAATATCATTAATCATTAGTTTGTAGCAATTACTCTTTATTCCAGTATTATAATAATCCTTGCTCTACAATTATAACCTAGGAAAAACCAGGCCATACAGAGATAGGAACTGAAGGGGCACAGTGAGAAGTGACCAGAAGACAAGAATGTGAGCCCTCTGTCATGCCCGGACAGGGCCACTAGAGAGCTCCTTGATCTAGCGGTAACACCAGTGTCTGGGAAGACGCCTACTACCAAGCAGACCATGGTCTAGCAGTGGCGTCAGTGCCAAGGAAAAGCACCCGCTACTTAGCAGACTGGGAAAGGGAGTCTCCCTTTCCCTGGGGGAGTTTAGAGAAGACTCTGCTCTACCACCTCTTGTGGAGGGCCTTGACATCCATCAGGCCCGCCCGCAGTTATCTGGAGGCCTAACCGTCTCCCTGTGATGCTGTGCTTCAGCAGTCATGCTCCTGTTTCACTTTCATGTTCCATTCCGTACACCTGGCTCCGCCCACCTGGCTCCACCCTCTAGATAGCAGTAGCAAAATTAGTGAAAGTATTAAAGTCTCTGACTTTTCTGAAAAGAGCATAGAAGAAATAATGATGTAAGCTGTCCTCTCTCTCTCCGCCTTGGCTACCTAACAGGGAAGGGACCCCTGTCTGGTGGACATGTGACTCACATGACCTTATCAATCATTGGAGATGACTCACACTCTTTACCCTGCCCCCTTTTGCTTTGTATCCAACAAATAACAGCACAGCCAGGCATTCGGGGCCACTACTGGTCTCCGCGTCTTGGTGGTAGTGGTCCCTCAGGCCCAGCTGTCTTTTATCTCTTGGTCTTGTGTCTTTATTTCTATGATCTCTTGTCTCTGCACACGGAGAGAAAAACCCACCAACCCTGTGGGGCTGGTGCCTACATAATACCAATAATTTATTGTGTTATGAGTTTACATAGAAGCTAGAAATTAAGAAGTTAATGATACTCATCAGGATTTATACTACTCCAAAGCCTGAGTGGCTCTTTATGGACCATCTCTCATTTAATGTTTCTGTTCTTCATTCTAAAGGCTGGGTGCGGTGGCTCATGCCTGTAATCCCAGCACTTTGACAGACCAAAGTAGGTGGGTAGCTTGAGCCCAGGAGTTTGAAACCAGACTGGGCAACATGGTGAAACCCCATCTCTACAAACAATACAAAAATTAGCCAGGGGTGATGGTGCATGCTTATAGTCCCAGCAACTCAGGAGGCTGAGAAAGATGAGAGGATCCCTTGAGCCTGGGAGATCAAGGCTGCAGTGGGCCGTGACTGCACCACTGCACTCCAGCCTGGGCAACAGAGTAAGACCCTATCTCACAAAACAAACAAAACAAACCAAAAAAAAGGCAAGGTGAAAGAAAGATTAAAGAAACTGAACTTTATAGCAAACTTAAAATGCTTTAAAAAAATTATTTACCTGCCTCTAAGAATGTTATCAATGAAAAAAAATGGCTGAACATTTGGTTTCCACTCTCAACTACTAAATCACAACTATTTACACTGAAACTTGCTTAAAATATACGGCAAAATTTAGCAATAGCAAAAATAAACATTTTTTATATTGGTTTACATTTTTCTATTGAAAACAGTTTAAAGTGGCATTTCATCCTTAATATAATGCAGAACACAAATTCACATGCATAGATATGTTTTACTTTCATCCCGACAATTCTAATTTTTTTTTTTCTCTTGAGACAGAGTCTCGTTCTGTCGCCCAGGCTGGTGTGAAGTGGCACAGTCATAGCTCACTGCCGCTTCAACCTCCTGGACTCAAGCAATCCTCCTGCCCCCACCCAAGAAGGTGGGACTACAGAATCATGCCACTATGCCTGACTTTGTAATATAAATTTTTTTTAGATGGGGTCTTATTACATTGCCCAGGCTAGTCTCGAACACCTGGCCTCAAGCAATCATCCCACCTCAGCCTCCCAAAGTGCTGGGATTATAGGCATGAGATGCCATGCCCAACCACTACATTCTGTCTTCATAAAAATCATGTGCTAAGTTGTTCTGGTATTGATATCCATTCTACATCTGAGGAAATGCAAATATAAAGCACAGGTTGCTTAGTGGGCAGACAAAACTATATATCCAGATGTCCTGACTCCTATTCTACAGAAACATATTCAGGTTGCACACATACAGATATTTATTTACCATTGTTAAGTTCTTAACTTTAATACTTACCTGTAGCATAAATTCCATACTGATCCTATTTTCAATCAATCTCATCACAAGGTGGGCTTTACACTGAAACATAGTGTAGTATTCCCAGGACAGTGTATGTGGATGCTTTATTGAAAAGTGTAGATGGGAAGCTGGACTAAAAAAAAATAAACACATTTACCTAATACAGCAAATTTGACTATTAATAAACAATAAATTTCATGACCACATCAAGAAAATACCCAAAAAAACCTCATGGGAATATATAAACAATTTCCTTAGTACTAAGAAACATCTAAAAATAAACTTAACTGGAAGAAAATTATGAAGTTTTACACTTGATCTTAGCCAAAAGGCCGAGAAGCGATTATGAAGTTTTACTTAAGGACATAAAGGAAAATCTGAATAAAAAGAAACAAATAGCAAGCTCCTAGATGGGAAGATACAATACTGTAAATACTTGCATTCACCCCAAATTCGTCAATACAATCAACGCAATTCCAATAAATATCCCAACACTGAAGCATGCACAAATGTATATTAAGGATTGATTATATATATAAAACAAAAACCATTAAAAAAGTACTAAAAGAAATGAAGGAAAAAATTTCTCTTTATAATTTTGGAATGGGAAAAACTTTCCTAAGAAAAAATATAAAATCTGGAAGATATAAATACCACAATGACTACGTAAAAATAAAAATTTTTGACATAATGAAAAGGATCATACATTTAGAGAAAGATAGTCTAGAAAATATTTATGACATACATGAACATTTAAGTTGTTTACAAATTATCACTAGACAAAATAATGCTATGGTGAATATCTTTTTACACATGTGCAAATATTTCTATATGATAAATGCCTAGAAGAAGAATTTCTTTTTTGGGGGGAGCAGATAGAGTCTCACTCTTGTCCCCAGGTCGAAGTGCAGTGGCACAATCTAGGCTCACTGCAACCTCTGCCTCCTGGGTTCAAGCGATTCTCTTGCCTCAGCATCCGGAGTAGTTGGGACCAGGCACCCGCCACCATGCCTGGCTAATTTTTGTATTTTTTGGTGGAGATGGGGTTTTGCCATGTTGGCCAGGCTGGTGTCAAACTCCTGAACTCTGGTGGTCCACCTGCCCAGCCTCCCAAAGTGCTGGGGTTACAGGCATCAGCTCCCGTGCTGGGCCACAAGAATTTCTACATGATCACATACCTAGAAGAATTGCTGCATCTAAAAATTACCCATTGTACAATTCTGATTAGTACCACACTAAATTCCCCATCAGAAACACTGTATTGAACTATATGTACGAGTGGTGCTATGGTTTGTTTGAATGATGGTGCCCCCTCCAAAATTCATATTGAAACTTAAACCCCAATGCAACAGTTTTAAGAGGGGTGGCCTTTGGAAGGTGATTAAGTCATCAGGGATCTACCCTCATAAATGGGATTAGCGCCCTCATAAAAAGGCTCCAGGCTGAAGGGAGTGTTCTCTTGCCCTGCCATCCCTTCCACCTTGTGAGGACACAACATTCTTCCCCACTGGAGGACGCAGCAACTAGGTGCCAACTAGGTGCAGAAAGTAGCCCTCACCAGACACCAATCCTCCCAGTGCCTCAATCTGGAACTTCCCAGCCTTCAGAACAAGAAGTAAATTTCTATTGTTTATATTATTACCCAGTCTGTGGTACTTTGTTATAGTAGCATAAACAAACTATGGCAAGTGGTATCACACATCTCCTTCAAAATGTAGCATATTGGTTAAGGCAGGAGGATTGCTTGAGCCCAAGAGTTTGAAATCAGCCTGGGTAACAATGTGAGATCTCACTTAAAAAAACAATAAAAATTTTTTTTTAAATGTGGCATATTAAAACTTAAAATACTTTAATCAATCTGACATTTTTAAAATTATTTTTATATTTTACTTATTACTTCCAACCTTAAGAGCTTTATGAGTTTGTAAGCTTTAGCAAAGGACAGCAATAAGAAAAAGGTTAAATTCTGAGGTACAATGAAATACTATTTAGCTCTTAAATGAAATAATTTTCATATATAGTCAAGATTTATAATATCATCTCTGAATAATAAACATACTTATCCTTCTCTTTTCCTCCACCAAATATGGGATGTAGTAAAACTCCACCAGTTTTCAGTTCATATGCCACAATTCTGTCTAGCTCCTAAAAAATATATAAAAATAGGAGTCAGTAAAATTTGTAAAGTAACATTTTTTTACATACCAAATTTTAGAGTTAAACTGAATTCTCATTTCCTAAAATCAGATGTAAATTTCTTAAAATAAGTGAAATGTATTTAAAGAGTAGTTTATGTTCTTGTAAATAAAGCAGCCCACGTAGCTGGCAGAATGACAAAAGCCAAAGACTTCCCTACTTAGTGACTTCAGGGCTGGACAGCAGCCTGGCAACTTTTTCTTATGGCTGTTCTCAATCTCTCTGAGCTGTCTCCAAGTTTATTTTTTCCTTCTCTGTATTTTGCTTCAAGGAATTCAGGCGAGTAAAAAGGAATGGGAATAAATTATGTCAGGAATCCATCATTTTAAACTTCTCCAGTCTTCTCTAACATGACATAAATCGAACTTTAAAAAAAAGGGATTTTTTTTTTAAACAGAAAAAAAAAAAAGCAGGGTGCAGGGGGTTGTTTTGTTTTGTTTTGAGACAGGGTTTTACTCTGTCACCCAGGCTGGAGTTCAGTAGCTGATTATGGCTTACTGCAGCCTTAACCACCTTGGCTTAGGTGATCCTCCCACCTCAGCCTTCCAAGAAGCTGGAACTACAGGCACATGCCACCATGCCTCGTTAATTAAAATTTAAAAAAAGCATAAGTGAAGGTGGGCACAGTGGCTCACACCTGTAATCCATCCCAGCACTTCGGGAAGCTGAGGCGAGTGGATCATGAGGTCAGGAGTTCGAGACCATCCTGGCCAACATGGTAAAACCACATCTCTACTAAAAATACAAACAATTAGCCGGGCATGATGGCAGGTGCCTATAATTCCAGCTCTCAGGAGGCTAAGGTAGAAGAATCACTTAAACCCAGACGCAGAGGTTGCAGTGAGCCAAGATTGTGCCACTGCACTACAGCCTGGGCAACAGAGTGAGACTCCGTCTCAAAAAAAAAGAAAAGCGTAAGTGAAAAAAAAAACACCACCACAATTGTGCTGGAATATTGGGGGAACCCGCCTTCAATATTTCAACATAGGTTCTTTCTATTTTCCGTAAGTGTCGGCCAGCTGAGAAATAAAGAGAGACAGTATAAAGAGAAGAATTTTACAGCTGGGCTGCCGAGGGTGACATCACATATCAGTAGGACCATGATGCCGACCTGAGTCTCAGACCAGCAAGTTTTTATTAAGGGTTTTAAAAGGGGAGGGAGTGTAAGAACAGGGAGTAGGTACAAAGATCACATGCGTCAAAGGGCAAAAGGCTAGTAAGGGTCTGACAAAGATCATATGCTTCTGAGGGAATAGCACAAAAGGCAAAAGCAGAACTACTGATAAGGGTCCAACAAAGGTCACAAGGCAAAGGGCAAAAGCAGAACTACTGATAAGGGTCTACGCTCAGCAGTGCATGTATTGTCTTGATAAACATCTTAAATAAGAGAAAACAGGGTCCGAGAACAGAGAACCAGTCTGACCACAAATTTACCAGGGTGGAATTTTTCCCCACCCTAGTAAGCCTGGGGTCCTGCAGGAGACCAGGGCATATCCCAGTCCTTATCTCAACCACATAAGACAGACATTCCCAGAGTGGCCGTTTATAGACCTCCCCCCCCCAGGAATGCATTCCTTTCCCAGAGTATTAATATTAATATTCCTTGCTACAAAAAGAATTTAGCGATATCTTCCCTACTTGCATGTCTGTTTATAGGCTCTCTGCAAGAATAAAAATATGGCTCTTTTTGCCCGACCCCACAGGCAGTCAGACCTCATGGTTGTCTTCCCTCGTTCCCTAAAAAATCACTGTTATTCTGTTCTTTTTCAAGGTGCACTGATTTCATTTTGTTCAAACACAGGTTTCACAATCAATTTGTACAGTTAACACAATTATCACAGTGGTCCTGAGGTGACGTACATCCTCAGCTTATGAAGATAACAGGATTAACAGATTAAAGACAGGCATAAGAAATTATAAAAGTATTATTTGGGAACTGATAAATGTCCATATTAAAATGAAATCTTCACAATTTATGTTCCTGTGCTGCAGCTCCAGTCGGTCCCTCCATTCGGGGTCCCTGACTTCCTGCAACATTGGAAACTCATAACTGCTTTAAATAATATAGATGTAGTATAGAAAAGTGGCAAACAGCATAGGGAAGAAACTAAAAGCCAAGCTAGAATCCTGGGCCTACTACTTACTAGCTGTATACTTTGACCACATAATTTAACCTTTCTTTCTGTGCCTCAGTTTCTTCATCTATAAAATGGGAATAATAGCAAGGTAGTTAGGAGAATTAGGTTCATTAATATTTATAAAACATTGGTAACAGTGCCTGAAACATTTTAAGTGTTGTGTTATTCTGTTCTTCTTCTTTAATAGTTTCTGAAATAAAGAAGAGATTCCTTCAGTTATAGACGTACAAATACCTTAATAGCTCTAGATGTTTAAAGTATTCGAAAATTAACTTTTTGGCTTGAGTTTACTCTTGGATGATAATAATATGTAAAATGAGAATAAGGGGAAGATGATAAGGTTTGTTTAATAAAGATATTAAAGGCTGCAATTTTTCCATCTGAGAAGGAAGACACTAAGCATGATATGATTAAAATGTTTATGTATATGACCAGAATGTGCTAAGTAAAATACAATTGATGTTATATTTTTGGCCAAATCTTTAAATTGTTAAAAAAAAAAAAAAAAAAGACATGAAATGACAACATAAATGCATTCAAGGCCTAGCCAGAATATAAGAAGCAGTTAATATGTGCAAAGCATCATGCACATTACATGTATAATGTCTAATAATCTCTGCCCATGGGCAGACACTACGACTGCCCTCCTGAAACAGATGAGACTTGGAAAGATTAAGGTCACAAAGCTAAACAAATTTAGGAAGCACAATTACAAATGACTACTATAAGGAGCTGGGACATACCTAACGACCAATCTGATGTTTAAGGAACTTAAATATTCTCTTCCATAGAGGAAAAAATGTTTTTAGGGGCCAATGTTGACAATGGAGATTAGATAAAATAGACCATTAGTCTTTCTCAGTAAATCGATTCCCATTTTGCTGGGAAAAATTAGGGATTTTCAAGCAGTATTTTGAAGTATTTTACAGTCATTAAAAATGGAGGACATGAGACCTGGAAATCAGGAGAACATTAACAGTCTTATTGACTTATAAGTGGATGAGGGATCTAGCTGTCATTACCTCTTTAATCCAATGGCGGTATTCATTAACACCAAAAGTTTTTTTCATCCAAAGTCCATAGATATAGCCTGAAATTCCCTTCAGCACCCATTCATCAGACCTAAGCAAAAAGTCAAAGTACAAATTACTTTTAATCATAAAAACTCCTCAGAAAATGTCGAAGAGGATAATGGAATAAGTGTAGTGTGTATTTCCCTGCCTTCATAAAGAAAATGAAAATTATTAACAAATCATTAGGTTCCCCAACTTCCTCTGGCTGAGTTCTGCTTGCCCATTCATTATACCTTATTCACACCTGCCTTTACCATTAATTATGAGACTGCTTTACAGTCTTGCTTCAGGTATAAATTACTAGAGTATATGCTCTACTCTGACAGTGCTGCTTCCCTCCTGCCCAACTCTGTTCTTACTGTCTTTGCCTCTAGGGAAATACTTGCTCATACTCAGGACTATACTGTTGAATTCTAAAAGTCCACATGTTATTATTGCCAATCCCATGCATTATGCCATTAATAATGACATTCTAAAACCTAAAGTTTAACTGCTTCATTCATTTTTGTTGCTTTCTCTAGAAAAATGGCAATTAACATCACTCACTCATTTAGTCATTTGTATACTCATCCATCTATCCATCCACCCACCCCATCCATCCATCCATCCATCCATCCAGCCAGCCACCCATATTTTGCCTACTACGTTCCAAGCACTATTCTTTAATGAAACTTCTACATGTGGATTTAGGAAAATTACAAATCAAGAGATCTATGTTTAGCCTCTGCCCTCTCCACTCCAGCAAGCAAAAAAAGAAAACCAAGATTTATATACTCTATATAGTATAGAATGTTCACAATTATAATCTTAATTTTTCTGTTATCTTCTAAATCATCCTCAAGTTAATAAAAAAGAAAAGAAAGAGCATTTATACCTTTCATTTCTTTCAACAAACTGGTACAAAGCTGAGCACTAGTAGGCAAATCCCTAAATAATTATTAATACTGCAGAGGAGCACTATTTTACATTAAATATTAAGTTATTTCCAATTGCTTTGAACACTGACATCAAAATTCTAACAACAGTTTTCTGTACCTTTATGTTCTTTTATTTACAGAATTCATTCGGTTCTTTAAGACACCGTCTTACCAAAATCTTACCTTATAAACCGCAGAAGTGATTATATTGATTTCATGTCCAAAAAGTTAGGATGAAACTTACAATCATTTTTCTTTAAATACATCTAGAACAGTGTCTCTTAAACTAGCTATCTGCAATTAAGGCAAAGGTCAGCTTAAATGCAGGAAAAGAAAAGAAAAATAAACTTGATTCTTTTCTCAGTAGTATGAACTTTCAGGTTACTCACCAAGACATTCTAGATATGAAACATCCAAAAAACTGCTGGGCCAAGGACTGGGCTAAACACCTTCTAGTTAAAGGTGTCTCATCTATAATCATGGCACTGTGTAAAAGATTCGTGCTGGAATTTAAAAGAGAAGAAAGCTCATTATAACCAAGAAATAAATACTTATTCAGTGAAAATAAAATAATTCCACTTTTAAAACAATAGAAGTTAGATATAAAATAGAAAAAAAAATTATCCCAGCTTTCTAATCTTTTCAAAATTTAGTTAAAATTCCTCATCTTAGTAACTTTTGCTCAAAACAAAGAACACAACATTTTCCACTGATGATATCAGTAAATTTCTGACAATATCAGTACATTTTTAAATAGTGCTAGAAAAAAATTCATACTAGTCATACAATAATTTGTACAATTTTTAAAGAATTTATGAAAACAAGACTAAAATGGGGAAAATATTAATATTAGTTAATTCTGGATGAAGATGAGCCTTTTGAGTTATCTCAAAATTCTTGTCTTCATGTTTTTCTACATTTACAAATTTGAAAAACCAAATTTTCTACAAAGCCAATCACATTTAAATTGGAGAAAAAAGTTCAAAGCTCGCCTTAAAATTGACCACAAAATCAGTAACTTTTCTTCATATCATTACCTTAATTTAGGCATTTCAAATATGAAGAGATACCAACCTAAAAATGCTCATGGAAGCATAAGCAGCCACTTCAACATAAGCCTCATCAATGAAGACAGTCTTAAAACAGGAGTATGGGTATCGACACGTAAGAATTTCTTCATAAAATTCAAAGACTTCATGAAGGTATGATGTGGTATGTTTCAGCAATGGAAGAAGTTGGGGCAAACAAAAATGAGTAACCTGAAAAGAAGACGCAAGGAAGATCATCTAAATGAAACAGTTACCTTTAATATTGTAAATTTCCTAAATATCTCAATTATAAATAAATGTTCTCATAAATCTATTCTTTAATAATTTCAAGATGCTGAAAGAAAATGTGAAAATAGTGATTACTTTTACTGATCACATTTATAAAATATTAATTGTACTTAAAAATTAAATTCATGGTGTATTATAAGTCTGTGGAATGCTTAGACCAACTAAAATATAACTCTGGTTCCAAATTCAATTAAAATTTTTTCTCATATGTACACACAACAAGAAAGATTTAAATTTCAAAGGCTTATTATAAACATACTTCTTATTCATAAATATCTAATCTAGTGAATAATGCATGTTATAATAATCCATCTTATCAACTGTTAATGTTAATCATATTATCTGCATATAAAAAATAATTACTGTAGTCCCCCTCTAATATTTCAATTACATACCGAAAACTGCAGAAAAACTTAATGGTAGTTAGGAGATTAAAAAACGCCTGCAACAGAAATAGTAACTCTGGTTTTTTTCATTAGGTTACATCTCACTTTGGTCACACAATTATTGTATGCTATCTCTTACTGTGATCTGTGCTATTGCGGGAAGTCAGGGACCCTGAATGGATGGACTGGCTGAAGCCACGGCAGAAGAACATAAATTGTGAAGATTTCATGGACATTTATTAGTTCCCCAAATTAATACTTTCATAATTTCTTACGCCTGTCTTTACTGCATCTCTGAACATAAACTGTGAAGATTTCATGGACATTTATCACTTCCTCAATCAATACTCTTAAATTTCCTATGCCTGTCTTTAATCTCTTAATCCCGTCATCTTCATAAGCTGAGGATGTATGTCGCCTCAGGACCCTGTGATGATTGCATTATCTGCACAGATTGTTTGTAAAACATGTGTGTTTGAACGATATGAAATCTTGGTATCCTAAAAAGGAACAGGGTAACAGCAATTTCCAGGGAACAAGGGAGATAACCATAAGGTCTGACTGCCTGCGGGGCCGGGCAGAACAAAGTCATATTTCTCTTCTTGCAGAAAGCAAATAAGAGAAATATTGCTGAATTCTTTCCCCAGTAAGGAATAACCCTGGGAAAGGAATGCATTCCCAGGGGGAGGCCTCTAAATGGCCACTCTGGGAGTGTCTGTCTTATTCGGTTGATGATAAGGGATGAAATACGCCCTAGTCTCCTGCAGTACCCTCAGGCTTGCTAAGATTAGGAAATTCCAGCCTGGCAAATTCTAGTCAGACCAGTTGTCTGCTCTCGAACCCTGTTTCCTGTTAAGATGTTTATCAATGACAATGCGTGCCCAACAGGACATGGAACCTCATCAGTAATTCTAATTTCACCCTGGCCTTGTGATCTTGCTCTGTCCTTCTACCCTTGTGATCTTTTATTGCCCTTTGAAGCATGTCATCTTTGTGACTTACTCCCTGTTTGTACTCCCTTCCCCTTTTGAAATCCCTAATAAAAACTTCCTGGTTTTGCGGCTCATGGGGCATCATGGAACCTACCAATAGGTGATGTCATCCCCGGAGGCCCAGTTGTAAAATTTGTCTCTTTTGTACTCTTTCTCTTTATTTCTCAGACCAGCTGACACTTAGGGAAAATAGAAAAGAACCTACACTGAAATACTGGGGGCTGGTTCCCCCGATACTGTGTCAAATGAGTGCCATCAACAATGACACAGATCACTGACTAGAACAACCATGTAAGGTTTCACGCAGGAGTGTGAAGCCGTTGTAATCTTTTTGAGTTCAACAGAATTTTGATAGGGAATTTTTGGTATAGGAAAAGAGAACATCCCAGAGTCAAAGATGGGAAGAAAAAAGGTACGATCAGAGAAGTCTAAGTAAACTATTTTGACTATAACATCTATTAGGGTCAAATTACAGAAGATCTTGAAAGCCATGCTAAAGAGTTCTAATTACTGCAGAATTATAAAGGCAAGGGAAGTTTTTAATTTATCATTAAAATTATTCTTCTAATAACATTTAAAAGAACAGATTAGAGGCTACCATAAGAGTGGAGAAAAGTATCTATGTATTATTAATGATCAGGGCCCAAAACAGTATCATGATTAACATTCCTTTTGTATTAATCATGATATTTAATCATAATTTTATTTGTGTATGCAAATAAAAAATACTATTCATCAGAAAAAGGACTCATTTTTAGACAAACCTACAAGACAGCAAATTTACTAATAATGCAGGTAACAACTCATGTATTTGACACAGAGAAAGACTAAGTCAGGAAAAACAATTCTTGACTATCATTTGCCTTGTTCCTATTCAATAACTCAGAGTAGAAAAAAATTCTTCTGAAATACAAAATAGGTACTAATCAAACATTGATTTTAAAGTTACCAAAGACAATAAAGTTCACTGCCAATCTTATCAGTGGATAAACCTTTCAAAAGAGTCATTGTTAAGACAACATAAGCAAAATCAACACAAAATATCCTGAATCTTTTCCATGAATGATTTTACAAATCCTGTGAATTTCAGCAAAGAAAATATAAAAGGCAAACTGAGGAGCTCACTGAAAGCCTGCTGCCCTCAATTTTTATTCACATGACTAAAAGATATGCTGTTGAGATATACATGGTCAAATTACATGTTTATATATTTCTTTAAAAAAAAAAAAAAAAAACCTAAGTTGAAGACTAAAGAAGAGAGGTAACAACTAATAAATCATTTTCTAATCAGCAGAAGTCTCATGCTTGGGGAGGCCTAAAACTGCTATTTGGCCTGTCAATTGATAAATGAATTATGATAAGATATGTGCTGGGAAGAAACTATAAGTCTTCCTGAGTGTGCTAACTGGGTTTCTGACTGTCTATTTTCCTCTGTATAGGTTGAAGAGAGAATAAATCTTCCTCTTTAAGTTTGAATTTACAATATTTTACATACCAGAGATGGGACCACAACATTCAAAAACATGATAAACAAAAAGATGACATTAGTAAGGAACAGAATTAGTTACAGAAATCAACCTATACTCTAAATAACTGAAGGTCTTTTGAAATGCTAAGGCTCTGTTGGAAAATAATCTGAAATTTAAATACAACATTTTAAAAGAAATTCATTCAAGAATTCACATCATTATATATATCAGATAAGGAAACTTATTTATTTATTTATTTTTTGAGACAGAGTCTCAGGCTGTTGCCCAGGCTGGAGTGCAGTGGCACAATCTTAGCTCAATGCAAGCTCCGCCTCCCGGGTTCAAGCCATTCTCCTGCCTCAGCCTCCCAAGTAGCTAGGACTACAGGTGCCCACCACCATGCCTGGCTAAGTTTTTGTATTTTTAGTAATGATCGGGTTTTGCTGTGTTGGCCAGGATCGATCTCCCAACCTCGTGATCCGCATGCCTTTGCCTCCCAAAGTGCTGGGATTACAGGCGTGAGCCACTGCACCCAGTCAATATCCATCTTTTTAAAAGCAGTAAAAGGCCAGGAGAAGAGTAAGAGGGGAGAGCTCTGACTTACCTCATGCATGTATGGATCTACAAGTATTTCAAATGGTCCAATGGCCAAGGAGATATTTGACGCTGCTGTAGGAATGGTAAGCATATAATGGAAAGTTTTCTTCCTCATATCATGGGTATACACTGTCTCCACCAAATCGCCATTAGAAACAGCAACCATTGCAGCATCTACTGTAAATTCTAATTTCCATGTACACAATTCAGAGTATGAATCAACACAAGGGAACCAAAATCTAGAAAAAAGATTGACAGTATAGAAAATGTATTCAAAGTGTCCCCTACATTGCTTTCCCAACATGCAAGTTATTTTAGCATTTCTAGAAAATGAACAAACAAAACCTTTAGCTATTTGGCTACTGAAGCTTTTTACTGTACAACCTGAAAAAAATCTGATAAAATAAAATCTGTTTCCAAATACTATTTGGCAACATTAAAAAAAAATATTACGTGTTACCATCAGTTCAAACCCTAAAAAAAGTTAAGCAATTCTTAGTTTCCAATGTTTTAAAAAATAATTTTAACTTGTATATGCACATTAGTCAGTTTTTATGCAGCATTCATTTCTAGAAACTAAAAAAGGCTTACAGTAAAAAGTTTTATAAAACATAACGAATATTCAGAATTTATTTGATTAAATTATAAAACTGCTTTTTTGAAGTATGTAACGCATTGTATAAATTCAAACTGAGTGCTGGTAAAGCCAGATATAAAATTTATAGTCAGCTTTCATCAATTCGGGTAAGGGGTTATGTGACAGGGTAGGTACTTAGTATTGAGGCATAAAAGTGTATAAGACATTATCCCTGGTTTAGAGGAGTTATTATAATAATCTGAGGAGAGGCTGGGCGCAGTGGCTGACGCCTGTAATCCCAGCACTATGGGAGGCTGAGGCCGGTGGATTACCTGAGGTCAGGAGTTTGAAACCAGCCTGGCCAACATGGTGAAACCTGTCTCTACTAAAAATGCAAAAATCAGCCAGGAATGATGCATCTGCTTGTAATCCCAGCTACTCCAGAGGCTGAGGCAGGAGGATCATTTGAACCTGGAAGGTGGAGGCTGTATGAGCCGAGATTGTGCCACTGCACTCCAGCCTGTGCGACAGGCTATCTCTACTAAAGACATGAGGAAACCCCGTCTCTACTAAAAATACAATAATTAGCCAGGTGTGGTGGCACATGCCTGTAGTCCCAGCTACTTGGGAGGCTAGGCAGGAGAATCACTGCAATCCAGGAGGTGGGGGTTGCAGTGAGCCAAGATTATGCCACTGTACTCCAGCCTGGCCAACAGAATGAGACTCTGCTTCAAAAAATAAATAAATAAATAAATAAGCAGAGTTGAGAAGTAGAATGTGAAGTGGGGAAGTAGAGAATGAAAGCAGGTGAGAGGAGGTCTCTGTAATGCTTGTAATATTGTGTCTAACTGTAAATTATGTGGGCTTGTTCACTGGTGAAAATTCATCGAAGTTTACATTCTGTGCAATTTTCTATATGTATGTTTTACTTCAATATAAAGTTTTTAAAAAAGAAGGAATCAAGTGAGATGATTATTTTAGAACAGTAAACATGAAAATGAGAGAGAATAAGGGAGATGTAAGATTAAGGAGGGCTGGGTGCCGTGGCTCATGCCTGTAATCCCAGCACTTTGGGAGGCCAAGGTGGGCGGATCACTTGAGGTCAGGAGTTAAAGGCCAGCCTAGCCAACATGGTGAAATCCCATCTCTACTAAAAATATAAAAAATTAGGCAGGTGTAGTGGTGAATACCTGTAATACCAGCTACTTGGGAGGCTGAGGCATGAGAATCACTTGAACCTCGGAGGTAGAGGTTGCAGTGAGCAGAGATAGCACCCCAATGCACCCCAACAAGGGTGACAGAGCAAGACTGTCTCAAAAAAAAAATTTTTGTTTAGGAGGAATGACTAACAAAGTAATTTGAAAGAACTCTGAATTTGGGAGGGAATAAAACTAGTATTTCTTGTTTTACACCAAATGTATGCCTTGTTTATACATAAAAAATGCAATTTAAAAATTAATTGAAATATTTAAGAATCTATAATCTACCTTGTAGAATTTTGATAGCCACAAGAGAAAACATGAGCACCTCTCTCTGCCATACTTCCCTCTACACTGGGTACCACAAAATGAAGACCTCCTTTGGGCTGATCCAGAGAAAAATTGATGTGTATCTTCAGGACCTTTAACTCTGCAACAAATAAACATACACACACATTGATACATAAATAAGTACAGTGGTCTATATAATAAAGACAAAGATTTAATGCTGAACATGAAATGGAATTGAGGACTGAGATTTATATGAAAAACCATACTACTTACCCTAGTTTAGACTTTTACCATATGTCTGCCTATATTAACTCAACAGGCTGCTACTATTGGTATTTCTACCTCCAATCAATTATAACTATTGCTTGTATTATTTTCCCAAAATACACCTTTGGTTACGCCATATCCTCCTCTCAACATTTCTGACAACGTACAATGCCTAAAAAGTCCAAAACTCCCACACTGCACACTTACACCTTCCAAATCCAATCCCAAACTTACTGATACAGTTTGGCTCTGTGTTCCCACCCAAATCTTGTAGCTCCCATAACTCCCACATGGTATGGGAGGGACCCGGTAGGAGGTAATTGAATCACCGGGGCAAGTCTTTCCCGTGCTATTCTCACGACAGTGAATAAGTGTCACAAGATCTGATGGTTTTCAAAATGGGAGTTTCCCTGCACAAGCTCTCTCTCTCTTTTTGCTGGCCACCATCTGCAGAAGACATGACTTGCTTCTACTTGCCTTCTGCCAAGATTGTGAGGTCTCCCCAGCCACGCGGAACTGTAAGTTCATTAAACCTCTTTTTGTTCCTAGTCTGAGGTATGTCTTTTATCAGCAGCATGAAAACGGACTAACACTTACTTTTCAAGTTCTTTCTCCTATTACATTCTCCTGCAAAATTAACCCTAGGTGACTTTGGGGAGTACAAGGAAGAGAGGTAGAGTAGGGAACACTACTCGAGAATTTGCATTATTATCATGTATTTTGTTACGCTTGATTTCTTCACGGTAAACTGCATTGCTTTCGTAAGATTCTAATTTCCCTCCAAGCATTACAATCATATGCACTATCTCCAAACACTAAAAAGGCAATGACGACTTCCACGTCTGTCCCCTAAATTAGGGTAAGTTCCTCCACAAACCCTATCCCGCCCCCAGCACCCACAACAGAAAGCAATAAACAAAACAAGAAGTCTTTTACTTCCTTATCTTGATTTTTATAAGGCTAAATAAGCAAGGCAGAAGCTAATGTACAATATTACAGTGGCTAAAACTTTATACAAGGCACAAAGAAGGTTTAAAAAGTCTGCAGACTGAGTATCAGGAACCCTGTGTTTTAGCTTTAACTCCACCAATAATTTGCTAAGTGAAGTTCAGCAGGTTACTCACTCTCATTAGACTTCAGATTACTCTTCTGTAAAAAGAAGGAATTGAACCAGATTTTTCAGGATCTTTCCTGCTACAAAATGCTATAATTCTAAACTAATTTGATATTGTGCGGGTTCTCAAATCTTGACAAACGGTTCTATCTACATGATTTTTTAAAAATATTTTTCACCGCCAGGTGCAGTGGCTCACCCCTGTAATCCCAGCACTTTGGGAGGCCAAAGCAGGCGGATCACCTGAGGTGAGGAGTTCGAGACCAGTCTGGCCAACATGGTAAAACCCCGTCTCCTCTAAAAATACAAAAATTAGCCAGGCGTGGTGGCAGGAGCCTGTAATCCCAGTTACTCAGTGGCTGCGGCAGGAGAATCGCTTGAACTTGGGAGGTGGAGGTTGCAGTGAGCCAAGATTGCACCATTACACTCCACCCTGGGTGAGGAGAGCAAAACTCCGTCTCAAAAAAAAAAAAAAAAATTTTTTTTTGCTTTAAAAAACGGTGAAATAAATTGCTTTTTTCACAGCCCTGAACTGATATTATCCTGTTAGCCAGTGATCCTTAAAAAGAAAAAGGGCTTCCAACCCATTCTGTATATTTCAACTGGTTAATTTACAATTTTGACATCATTGGTGTTTGTCTTTTTTTTATTAGACGGAGTCTCACTCTGTTGCACAGGCTTGAGTGCAGGGGTGCAATCTCAGCTTACTGCACTCTCCACCTTCTGGGTTCAAGCAATTCTCCTGCCTCAGCCTCCTGAGTAGCTGGGATTACAGGCGCCCACCACCATGCCTGGCTAATTTTTGTATTTTTAGTAGAGACGGGGTTTTGCCACGTTAGCCAGGCTGGTCTTGAACTCCTAATCTTAGGTGATCCGCCCGCCTTGGCCTCCCAAAGTGCTGGGATTACTGGTATGAGGCACCATGCCTGGCCAGCATCATTAGTCTTCATGTAAAATTCTCTAGTCTCTGAATCTAACATGATTTTAGTATACAGTCAATATATTCTTGGTGCTTTACCATCAACGTGTTTCCACAGCTCTGATGGAACCTTAATGCAAAGTTCTCCATTTCCTGCATCAGGGTCCACCGCACTAACTGCAGCTGCATACGCATTGGAAAAATAATTGAGGTTTCTCCTGGGGAAAAAAAAGAGCCAACTTTTAATAGTAAGATAATAAGGTATATATCTTACCAAGCATTTTCTTTTTCCTTTTTTTTTTTGAGATGAAGTCTCACTCTGTTACCCAGGCCAGAGTTCAGTGGCACCATCTCAACTCACTGCAACCTCCACCTCCCAGGTTCAAGCATTCTTGTCCCTCAGCCTCCCGAGTAGCTGGGATTACAGGCACCCATCACCACAACCGGCTAATTTTTGTATTTTTAGTAGAGATGGTGTTTCACCATGTTGGTCAGGCTGGTCTCGAACTCTTAACCTCTAGTGACCCATTCTCCTTAGCCTCCCAAAGTGCCTCTGATTACAGGCATGAGCCACCACACCCGGCCTCTGAGCATTTTCTTAAATATCAGTTGATACCAATTGTTTGTAAGCATTTTATCTTCTTATATAATTCCTAAAAACACTCTTTAGCCAAGTAATGGTTTGTTCTACTCACCATGTTAAAAACTATTAAACTATGAATACAACAGAATATATATTCTACTCACCAAGTTACATGACTATTACTATGACTATCACATTCTTTGTTAATTTTGGAATGCCAAAGCCACTATACTATTTTGATATAAATGTAAAGAATACGTGAAGAATTGAATAAATAATTATTCCCTATCAATCTGGCAAAAAATTGAATGGATTCAACAAGCTTTATAATTTGACAAAAATTAAGACGTCGAAAACAAATCAGGATGGGACTCAATTCCTCACAATGTAATAGCACCTACCTCCACCCATTAGTGCATCACAATGTAAGTTTAATGAAGCAGAGAATTTTCAGCAGACTCACTGTTATATTCACTATGTCACGAGAGACTACTACATAAATATTTGTTCCACAGTTATCTGACCTTATTTCCCATTTGATGAAAACAATACGATGAAGTCTTACGGAAATGTGAAAATGTTGTTCTCAACTGGTTTTTAAACTGTACCCCATAAAAGCAACTTATATGTGTATATATGCACATATTACATTTCCTCGCTGAAATTAGTTAAAAAAAATACAAAAGAAATGAAAGACAGAAAAAAGATATGGAATGGGAAGGGCAAGAATACAAGATGAAATACACAAACACCATGAGCCACATCCTTATTGTACACCTTTGTGTCTGCCATCCTGTCATTAGGTGTAGCCACAAGGTGAAATTAGTGACATTCCCATAGCTTAATAATTTTTTCATCTAGTTAAAAGACAAGTTTGAGCTGGGCACGGTGGCTCACGCCTATAATCCCAGCACTTTGGGAGGCAGAGGTGGTGAGTCACCTGAGGCCAGGAGTTCGAGTCCAGCCCGGCCAATATGACAAAACCCTGTCTCTACTAAAAATACAAAAATTAGCCAGGCATGGTGGTGCATGCCTGTAATCCCAGTTACTCGGGAGGCTGAGGCACGAGAATCGCTGGAGCCCAGGAGGCAGAAGTTGCAGTGAGCTGAGACTGCACCACTCCACTCCAACCTGGGCAACAGAGTGAGACTCTGTCTCAAAAAAATTAAAAAATAAAAATAAAAAGACAAGTTCCAAATACTCTATGGAATAATCAAAGGAAAAATAAAATGGGAAAAGCCATTAAAGAAACATTAAGGCTATAGACTCTTAACTTGACAGAGGTCATTCCTTCTCCATCTTCATCCATTTCTCTACCAATTACGAAGGATATAACATAACTATGGCTTTAACAACTATTCAAGGTAACAACTACAAAGCATAGAGTTCTGAAAGTGAAAAGACTTCTCAATATATTTTAATAATTTATTTCTGTTAAGTAAATATTGTTGACAATGAACACTGACATTCCAAAAATGTTCAGAGCATCTTCACCAGTAGATCCCATCTCAAGAAACCAGTTTCTTTGCTCATCCATAAGCAGCAACCCCTCCATCCATTAAAGTTGTATCATAAGATTGCAGCAATTCAGTCTTCCCTTCAGGCTCCACTTCTAATTCTAGTTTCATTGCTATTTCTACCACAACTGCAGTTACTTCCTTCTCTAAATCCCTCAAAGTCATCCATGAGGTTTGGAAGCTACTTCTTCCAAACTCTTGTTCATGTTGATGTTTTGATCTCCTCCCTAAATCATCAATGTCCTTAATGGCATCCAGAATGGTGAATCCTTTTCAGGGTTTCAACTGACTTTGTCCAGATGCCTCAGAGGAATCACTACCTATGGCAGCTATAGCCTTATGAAATGCATTTCTTAAATAATAAGACTTGAAAGTAGAAATTACTCCTTAATCTACAGGCTGCAGAATAGATGTTACGTTAGCACACATAAAAACAGTATTAATCTCCTAGTACATCTCCATCAGAGCTCTTGGGTAACCAGGTGTCTTGTCAATAAGCAGTACCATATTAAAAGGACTCTTGTTCTGACCAGAAATCTCAACAGTGGGCTTAAAATATTCAATTCAGTAAGCCATACTGTGAACACCTGTTGTCATCCAGGCTTTGTTGCTTCATTTACAGAGAACAGGCAGAATAGATTTAGCATAATTGTTAAGGGCTGCAGGATTTTTTGGAATGGTAAATGAGCATTGGCTTTAACTTAAAAGTCCCCAGCTGCATTAGCCCCTAATAAAAGAGTCAGCCTGTCCTTTGAAGCCAGGCACTGACTTCTTTTTAGCTGGGAAAGTTCTAGATAGCATCTTCTTCTAGTAGAAGGTTGTTTCATCTACACTGAAAATCTGTTGCTTAGTGTAGCAACCTTCATCAAAAACCTTAGCTAAATCTTCTAGATAACTTGCTGTAGCTTCTATATCAGCACTTGTTGCTTCACCTTGCACTTTCATTTTATGGACAAAGTTTCTTTTCTTAAACCTCATGAACCAGCCTCTCCTAGCTTCAAAATGTTCTTCTGCGGCTTCCTCACCTCTCAGCATTCACAGAACTGAAGAGAGTTAGGGTCTTGCTCTGGATTAGGCTTGGCCTTAAGGGATGGTGTGGCTGTTTGATCTTCTATCCAGATCTTTAAAACCTTCTCCACATCAGCAATAAGGCTGTTCCATTTTCTTATCATTTGTGTATTCATTGGAGCAGTACTTTTAATTTCCTTTAAGAACTTTTCCTTTGCAGTCACAACTTAGCTAACTGGCGCCAAGAGGCCCAGCTTTTGGCCTTCCTCCCTAAGCTTCACCATTTCTATAGCTTTTGGTTCAAGGTGAGAGATATGAGGCTCTTCCTTTCACTTGCATGTTCAGAGGCCATTGTAGGGTTATTAATTGACCTAATTTCAATATTGTGTGTCTCAGCAAATAGGGAGGCCCAAGGAGGGGGAAAGAGACAGGGAACAGCTGGTCCACAGAGTAGTCAGAACACACACAATGTTTATGATTTAAGTTTGCCATCTGATACATCCCCAAAACAATTACAATTGTAATATCAAAGATCTCTGATCACAGATTACCTTAACAGATATAATAATGAAAAAGTTTGAAATATTGCAAGAATTACAAAAATGTGACATGGAGACATGAAATGAGCATGTGTTGTTGGAAAAACGGCACTGATAAACTTTCTTGATGCAAGGTTATCACAAACCTTCAATTTGTGAAAAAACAGTATCTGCGAGGCACAATAGAGCAAAGCACAATAAAAGGAGGTACACCTGTGGGGTTTTTTTTAAATTATCATACAAAAAAAAAAAAACCTTTTCTGGGGGTCTACAGTTGTATAAAATTCAACATATGTACAGATTCAGTTAACCACCAAAATCAGGATATAGAACAGTTCTGTCATCCCCAAAAAGTCCCTTATGCTATCCTTTTGTCAAATAAATGGAATCACATAGAATGCTACCTTTTGAGACTGGCTTGTGTCACTAGGTTTTTGAAATTCATCCAAGTTGTTACATATATTAATAATTTGATCCTTTTGCCATTGAGTGGTATTATATTGTAGAGACTGTAACAATTTGTTGATCCATTGACCAGCTGAAGGGCATTTAGGTTATTTTCCGCTTTGGAAGTATGAAATAAAACTGTTATGAACACTTGTGTACAGGTTTTTGTGTGAATATAAGCTTCATCTCTGTAGTACAAATACCTAACAGTGGGACTACTGAGTCATATGGTAAACACATTTAACTTTCTAAAAATCTACAAAACTCTCAGAAGAGTAGTACCATTCTGCATCGCTAGCAGCAAGATCTGAACGTGCCAGTTGCTCCAAATCCTTGTCAGCACTTAACGCACGCACCATCTAATTTAACGACTGTTTTATCTACAGAGTATAATTTATTTTCAATAAAATTTCAAAAACATAAAATTTGATGATTGTAAAACCTGTATTCCCCCCCAAGTTATCAGGGAAATGCAAAAATAAAATAACTATTATATAAAAAGAAAGCCAGATTTAAACATTACATATTAGAGTTATTAGTTTTTTTTATGGGAAATTATTTTCATTTAATCTCCTCATTTCCTGAGAAAAGGTGAAGTGGTCCAAATAAAATGAGTTATTATAAATGGAATCAACTGGGAAGTCAGTCTCAAATAATCTGATGGTTTACATTTCAATATACAAATCAAATGTTTTCTTTCATAACTTCACAGAAGTCAAAAATTACAGTATAAAATTATAATGTGTTTTCAATCTTCAGAATAATAATGACTACAAAGTAATTAATATGTCCTTGCCCTATAACCCCTACCATCCCCATCTCTCAATCTTCCTTACAATGCAACTTAGAAGAAACGCTATAGATATTGAAAAATTAGTAAATTAAGGGAATAGATATAATTTTCTCTAAGAATTTTAAATATCCATATTAAATTAATATAATCTGAAAATCCTTTATCAAATAAAGAACATTTGCCTCTTAAAACTATAGGTGCAGATTTTATAAAACTTCAGTTTCAATTATTTGTAAACTTTCCCTCTATTTAAAAATTTTTTTATAAAAGTAAACTTTTATGGAAGTAAATCAGAAAGCTACATACACCCTAGCCAACAGCTCGATACATTTTCACAAACTGAAAATGCAAGTAATAAGCCAAAACCACAATGAATAAGGATGACTCTAAAAATAAGCAAAACAAAATTTAACCTGGAACCGTGACATAAGGCTGCTGAGTGAAAAATCTACCTTACCAAGTTTTCCTATGAAAAAACCTAAGGGTTTCACTGCTTACAAGTTCAAATTTGATCCAACTACTAATGCAACTTTTTTTTTTTTTTAAATTTAGAGAGTTTATGTGAGCCAAAGTGACAACAGCTGCTCAGAAGACTTATCCAAGTAACCTTGGATATGACCTCCATTTAAACTCTGTTGCATCCAAGTTTTTAAAGACAAAAAAGAGGGACAGGAAGTGGGTTGACACAAAACAGTCTGTCAGGGATTCTCACGGGTTTAAAGAAATAACATTGATTAGTGATTGGTTACACATTTTTAAGCTATAGGGTCTGGGTTATAGTATCCTATGTGACACTGTTAGGTTAACTAACTACCTGGGCCATAACAAGAAGTTTCAAGGCATGAATAGATAGCTCAAGGCAGGAAGCAGAAGGTGATTGCTGCCTCATTTTTTTTTTTTTTTTAATTTCAATAGCTTTTTGTGTACAAGTGGTTTTTGGTTACATAGATGAATTCTACAAAAGGAAAGTCTGAGATTTTAGTGTACCTGTTGCCCAAGTAGTGTACATTGTACCCAATATGTCATTTTAAAAATCTCTCCCTCCTCCCTGCTTCTGAGTCTCCAATATCCAGACATATCACTCTGTATGTCTTCACATACCCATAGCTTAGTCTCGAATACTCTGATGGTTTAGATTTCAACATACAAATAAAAAATGAGAACATATGGTATTTGATTTTCCATTTCCGAGTTACTTCACTCAGAATAGTGGCCTCCAGTTCCAGCCATGTTGCTACAAAAGACATTTCATTACTTTTTTATGGCTGAGTAGTATCCCATGGGGGGGGTGTGTGTGTGTGTATGTATGTATATATGTGTGTATGTGTGTGTATATATATGTGGTGTGTGTGTATGTATACACATGTGTATACACACCACATTTCCTTTATCCACTCATCAGTTAATGTGGACTTAGACTCGTTCCATATCTTTGCAATTGTGAATCGTGCTGCAATAAACATAGACATGTAGATGTCTTTTTTGACATAGGGACTTATTTTCCTTTGAATAGATAGCCAGTAGTGAGAACGCTAGATCAAATGGTAGATCTACTTGAACTCTCCGTACTGTTTTCCACACAGGTTGTACTCATTTACACTCTCACCAGCAGTGTATAAGCATTCCCTTTTCATCATATCCATGCCAACACATATGGCTTTTTTTCTTTGTTTTTACTTTTTCATAATGGCCATTCTGGCTGGGATAAGGGGTATGTCATTGTGGTTTTAATTTGCATTTCCCTGATCATTAGTGATGTTGAGAATTTTTTTAATATGTGTTGGCTATTTGTATATCTTCTTTTAACAAAAGTCTATTCATGTTGCTTTAATGTGTTTTATCTGATATAAAAGAACAGCTACTCCTGCTTGATTTTGGTTTCTATTTGCATGGTATATGTTTTTCCACCCCTTTACCGTGAGTTTGCAAGAATCCTTGTGGGTGTTAGGCGATTCTCTTGAGGACAGTGGATATTTGGTTTGTGATTTTTAATTCTAAAACAACTTTTAAAAGGCAAATGAGTTTCAAGCTACTAGAAATACTTTATCTAGATAAAGGACAAAATGGATCTACTGAAATGTATATACTGATCTAGTCCAAATAGGAAGAACCATATCTAGAGTTCAGGGATTACCACATTTAAGAAAACACAGTATCAAATCTGAGATTATCCAGAGAAGGACAAAGAGGATGGAAATAAATTGAGAAAGAGTTTCTAACATGAAGAATGGTTGAGAATAATCTCAATAATTCTGTAGCCTGAAGAAAAGAAAACTTAGGGGAAAGGTATTTATTTAGTTAGGATTAAGTTTGTGACTATTAAGACAAAACAAACTGTAGCTCAATGTAATAAAGAACTTTCCAGCATTTAGAAATAATGAAAGGGGTGCTTTAAAATATAATGAGGACCAGGCATGGTGGCTCACACCTGTAACTGCGGCACTTTGGGAGACCAAGGCAGAAGGACCACTTGAGGCCAGGAGTTCAAAACCAGTTTAGGCAACATAGTGAGACCATGCATCCAGTAAAAAATAAAAAAAAAAATAATTAACCAAACGTGGTGGCGGGCACATATTGTCCCAGCTACTTGAGAAGCTAAGGCAGAGGATGGCTTGAGTGCAGGAGTTCAAGGCTGTAGTAAGCTATGATCGCACCACTGCATTCCAGCCTGGGTGACAGAGCAAGGCTCTGTCTTTAAAAATATAAAAATAAAAAAATTAAGAAAAATATATTATGAGCCCTGCCGAACTGGAAGTATTCAAGCAGAAAATGAAATATAGTAAGGCTTCATGTTGAATTTTAGACTAAATGAACTCTAATGTCCCTCCAACTCTAAGATAACTTAATTCTAATACTAATAAACCAACTGGCAGTGCATCACTGTAGCTGAGTTAAAATATTGATATTACTTAACCATAATCAATAAGGGAATTACCAATTTATATTACATGACATTAATGAAATAATGTTAAAGCTCCATGTAGAAGTCTGCATTAAAATATAGAATCTACAAAATATTAAAAAAACCAAACCCAGCAATTTAAAAAAAAAATTATAACTGGATAATTACTTCATTTATATACTAAAATAGGTAATTTCATTTCTGCTGCCACTCCTTGGTGGAAATTAAACTCATTTTTGACACTGAAAAGTTGGGACATTTCAAGTAAAATAAAAAGGGGCTTCTCGGCTGGACGTGGTGGCTCACGCCTGTAATCCCAGCACTTTGGGAGGCTGAGGCGGGCAGATCATGAGGTCAGGAGTTCGAGACCAGCCTGGCCAATGGGCTGAAACCCTGTCTCTACCAAAAATACAAAAACAAAAACAAAAAACAAACAAAAAATTAGCTGGGTGTGCTGGCGCGCACCCGTAGTACCAGCTACTAGGGAAGCTGAGGCAGGAGAATCGCTTGAATCCAGGAGGCGGAAGTTGCAGTGAGCTGAGATTGTGCCACTGCATTCCAGCCTGGACAACAGAACAAGACTCTGTCTTAAAAAACAAACAAACAAACAAAAAAAAGGTTGGGGGCTTCTCAAAGTGGAAAAGCCTGGCCAGATGCAGTGGCTCACGCCTGTAATCCCAGAACTTTGGGAAGCCAAGGCAAGCAGATCACAAGGTCACAAGTTCGAGATCAACCTGACCAACATGGTGAAACCCTGTCTCTACTAAAAATACAAAAATTAGCCAGGTGTGGTAGCACGTGCCTATAATCCCAGCTACTCAGGAGGGTGAGGCAGGAGAATCACTTGAACCTAGAGGCGAAGGTTGCAGTGAGCAGAGATAGCACCATTGCACTCCAGCTTGGACGATAGAGCGAGACTTGGTCTTAAATAAAAAAAGAAAAAGAAAAAGAAAAAGTGGCAAAGCCTATCTAGGAATAAAACAAAGAGGAAAAAGAGCTATCAGTCACGGTAGGTTAAAGTCTCCCTGACAAAGTCTACATTTAACTTTTTCTAAGAAAAGAGAAGTACAGCAAAAACAAAAACACTGAAGCACTGTAGCTCCTGTGGAGACAATCTACAATCTATCTACAATCCATAAGATTCACACACAAAATATATGTAGGAAAATTTCAAGTGCTGAATTATTTTACTGAGAAACTGTAAAGCAAAAAGACAGCTGCTTATACATATTACATAACCAATATGTTTTTAAATTGTTAGTATACGTAATGTAACATGTCAGCTAACAGTTGGATAAAATAGATAGAAATGCCTTTCAGCCTCTTATCCAAGTATTTCTTTTCCTTACATTCCCCTACAGTTCAAAGGAGCTGAATCTCAACCATTGTAAACACACTCCTTCAATCAAAAATAGGGAGGGCATGGCACCTTAACTTTAAAATAATAAAATGTGATTAAATAGTATAGTACATTACTTCTCTGTGTTAACACATACTTGTATGTAAAATCAATAGTAAAATCAAATTTACTACTGAATTTGAAGTTTCACTTTTAATTTCAAAACTGCTATATTTAATTTCTGTTTTAGCTTTATTGGTTCATTAAAGAAGGAAAGTTATTTCAGAAATAAGTAACAGAAGGATCTAGGAGCATGCTAAAGGCCTTAGCTATCTGCCTTTCCCAAAGTTCTCTTTAAAAGTAACATCTTTCACAGGTCTTTTTCACATCTAACTGCCAATAAACATAATATTTCTTCTGAATAATTGGTGTGTTTTTGTCATGTCTTATGAATCTTAAAAACCCTCTTTGCTATGGCAATCAGAAATATAAGACACAAATCTGCAGTTTTCCTCTAGGAATTGTGCAGTAACTTAATAGTGAATATCCACCACCATCCTATACTTGCTTACCCTTCATGCTAATTTCATTAGCTACTTTCTAAAACTTATGTCTAATAAAACTCTAAAATCAATTTCTTTTTGAATAATTCAGAGGATAAACAGAAGCAAAAATACGAAAATCACCTCTCTTAAAGAGTAATAAAGATTCTAAAGCTAAGCAAAAAAGCAGGGATAGTCACACATACTAGTCAATTCTTAGTCAAGCATTTACTAAGTGCAACAGAGCTATGGTTCTAGTTGAATGAAAAATTTTAAATACATTCCATCTTTCCCAATTTCCTAGCCTAACCTTTGAAAAGATTCTCTTTTAGAACTTCCTCTTCATTCTTTAAATTATAAATATATACAGGTCTGTGGCGTGTTAGGAACCAGGCCACACAGCAGGAGGTGAGTAGCGGGTGAGCAAGCATTACCTTCTGAGCTCTGCCTCCTGTCAGATCAACAGCAGCACCAGATTCTCATAGGAGCCTGAACTCTATTGTGAACTGCGCATGCAAGAGATCTAGGTCACACGCTACTTATGAGAATCTAATGCCTGACGATCTCAGGTGGAAGTTTCATCCAAAACGCCCTCTGCCCCCTGGTCCGTGGAAAAACTGTCTTCCACGAAACCACTGACTTAGAACACTAAAAGTAATGAGGCATCTTCCATTATCGCTAGAGAAAAAATTTAGGGAATATCACTAGAGAAAAATTTTAGGGAAAATGTTTAGGGAATATCATCAAAATAAAAAGAGCAAAGTAAAGCTTGCTTCCTTAACAGACCAAGAGTCCTGTCATTACACGTAACAGATTATCTTGAGACCTGGGCAGCAACAACAAATTATTAGTAAAAAAGATGTAAAGACACTGTGTTTTGTGACCGACAAACAGGTACCTTGCCCTATTATCAAATGCAGAGTTCTAGGCTGGATAGGGTGGATATTTTGACCTTCTGGCAAGGTAATGGGTCCTCTATCTGCTCTTCGTCAGGTGATCTTTCCATTTATTAGTGGTGTATACTAACCTCCTCAAAGGCAGAAGTTTTTGTTTTTGTTTTCTGGAGGAAAAGGGATGCAGATAATTTTGTAATAAGTCTTTTTATGTCAGTTCTACAAATGTGGCTTTAAAAGCAATGCAATTTCAACAACTCACCTTTGTGAAATGGAAAGTTACAGGAGTAAATCAGGGATTCCCTGAATTTTTCCAATCCCATTTGTGTATCTCCTCTCTAAATGTGAAAGACTTTAAACCAATGATTATTGGGACCATAAATACGTCTAAAAACAAGCCGCCCTTGTAAACCTTTGCAATTCCTTATGGCAGTGGTTCTCAAGCTTCGGTCTGTATCAGAATTACCTGGCAAGCTTGTTAAAACACAAACTGTAGGAGCCTATCCACAATTTCTGATTCAGGTCTAGGGTATTGTTTGAGAACTGGTCAGTCGAACAAGTTCCCAGTTGATGCTTGTCTGGGAATCACACTTTAAGAACTGCTGCCTTAAGGCATTATACATCTAGACTAGTTAAAACATCATCTCGACTAAAAAGTTTATGATAAAGTTTTGGCATCCTACCCCTAAACACAAGGAATCACAGAAATAACATAACCCAATGTTATCAAAGCTTTGAAAAAGTAAGTGTCCTCACATGTATTGATAGTATTTAAATTAGCATAAATTTAAATACTAGGGCACAATCAGGTAAAATACTGAAAAGAGCCATTAGAAATGACAAGTAAAACAATCAAAGGGAAAAAATTTGTATGTGCCAAAACATTCACTCACCACTTACGACTGCAAAATGCCAAACAACTGGAGAATAATTATACAAACTATAGTACACTGAGCAAATGGAGTATTATTTAACCATAAAGATGACAAAAAATGAAGCACACAAACACACAGAAAATGGAAACAAACTATGAAATACAAAAAGTAGAATATAAAACTGATAACAGCAATACATATTTAATGATAAAAACTAGAAGTAGCCTCAACAGATGTAGTATTTATTAAAGGTGAAGAAATAAGCTACTTTAGACCTAATATAAGATAATTTAAGGCAGTCAATTGCATTAGCTACTTTCTAAAACTTTTCAATAGAATATTTCACAGAATATTTTGAAGTAGCCTCTGGTCTACAGATTACAGTGACCATCTAACCCACTGAAAATTACTTTCAATATTTATGAAGTAAATAGTTAAGAAAAACAGTAAAAGTAAAAAAAAAAAAAAAAAAAAAAAAAACTAAGAAAATTACTTACAGTTCCCAAATAATACTTCCTTAGAGTTTTAACATGCAGAAGGGAAACTTAGTAACTACGTTGGGCACAGCTAGCAAAATCACTTGAACCAAACGTACAGAGTGGTAAAACAGATCAAAAAGATTGGGATTCAAAGCCTAATAACAATGTTAAAAAAAAAAAAATACTTCGAGAAAAACTAATCCAATCATTAAAAACATTTTTTCAAAACTGTTAAAAATAATGACTTTTAAAGTGCATAACTTACTGTTTTGATTCACTGTGACAAACTTCCAAGGTTGGGTCATTATAAATAAAGGCAGCCTCTAAATCATTGATCCTTACTCGGTATATTCTACACTGTTTACTGTTCAACTTGATTCTATTCAAGTTTGCAACTGTGGGAAATACAGTCAGTTCCACAAATCCCTGCAAAGATAGAGAATAACAACTTCATTACAAAGACTGGTATGTTTCAGAATATATTGCTTTTATTTTTACCACTTACACACATATTACACTCCAGACACAAAATCCCAAATAGCTACATACATATGTATGCTCTCCAAGTATCTTACTTTCAAACATGATTGTCCTAGTGACTGAATGGGTGTGAATTATGTATACTTTATCATCCTGGTGGTTCATGTTCACGATTAGTGAAAATTAGGCAGTCAGAAAAAAGTAAAAGGGCTCGCTACTCTCAAAAACCAGAATTTTTAAACAGACTAGGATCTAAAAAGGGAAGAAAAAAAAAATGACAGAGCAGAAAGAGAATGAAAACCAGAAGGTTGATGAGTGAAAGAACATGTCAGAAAAAAAGGGGTAAAAAATGATACCACTGAAAGCAACAAGTATGAGTTTCTGCTCATGAGTAAATTAGGACACGTAAAATGGCAAGAGCTACAAAAGATACCAAGGCAAGCAGGAAAAATCTGCTGCTATATTCAGGAGCGGCAGATACGTCACAGTGTTCAATCACTTCCTATCAAGTCGTCCAGAGGCCGTATGTAGTTCGACCATGTTAGCTGTCAGAGGCCGTATGTAGTTCTACCGTGTTAGCTGTATGTTAGCAATGTCTCTTGTCCAACACATGAAAAACAGTTAAATACAGACTGTTCACCACCCTCTTGTATTGAATCAATGCGAAAGACGAACAGATTAAACACGGAATATATGTTCATTGATTTTAATATCTTGGGTTGAAAACTGATATACTCAAACATAAAACAAGGGAGGGCATGAAATTGCAGTATTTCAGGGGCTCCAAAGTAAACAGAAAAATTTCAGAGGCTATAACAGAAATATTTAAGAGAAAATTCAGATAGCAACCATAGAGGACTAGATTATAATGGCTGCTACCATGTACCAGACATTACATTAGATACTTTCCTATGTTCCCTCTAATCCTAATACCAACTCTAAGAGACTACTTTATACTTTTTACAAAGAAGCTACAAATATTACTGTCAAGTATTTTAAAAAGTTAACTTTTTACAGATAAGATAACAAACGCAAAAAAAAATTAGGTCAGTAATAAGTAGGGAATAGAGATTCAAACACAACTAAATAATTCCAAACAAATCCCACTATGCCATAATGCCTCTGGGTACAAGGGTTTTAAATAATATGCAAAGTTGTTTTTAGGTAACATTTAGCCCCAACTGCTCAAGAAAGCCTCGAGATTCTGTAGCCTCTTTGTTCTCAATTCCCAAGTAAGAGGAGAGCCACACACTCTTAAATCAGAACAATCTGCACATATCTGTGAGTTAGAAACACAGAGAACAAAAGAGCAAAGTCCAAAATACAGCTGATGAAGATTTTGTGTTTAAAGGTGTAAACTATGAACAGCTGTAGGAAGGATGACCAGAATTCCTTTTAATTAGAATCTGTCATCCAATGACCATTCTAAATTTAAAAGAGTTTGGATCAGCTGAAAGATAAGAATTAGAACCAAGACAACTACAAAACAAAAGATTAAAGAAAGTACTGTCAATTGCTACATGGGTGAGGCATAAGAACAGCATCTGGCTTTCTAAACTCTGGTAACAATAATAGAATGATGAAATGTAATTCAGGAAGACAGGAAAAGCCCAGTCTCCTTGCACCATCAGGCCTCTGCCACGGCCTAGGGCTCTAACCTACACCTGCCCGAAACATTCAGACCCATTAACCTCTACAAGTCTTCAATCTCTGCTGCCCTTAGCCACTGGCATAACTGCAAGCCCCTCAGGTCGTCTAGCCTCTCACTCCTTGCTTCTTGCTCTCTCCCCACCACTTCACAGATAACCATCCTCCTGGAGCCCACATTCCATTTTAAACATTCCCCTTGTGCCTTTCAACCTTTTCTAAAACTCCCTCTCTACCCCCTTGCCTTAAATGAAATGGCTCCTGAATCCTCCTAGACAAGAAGTTACTTACTCTCCCACTCACTATAAATGAGGGTAGTGGAAAACTGGCATTCTCCTAGTTTCCACAACTACTTCCAGGCCATTTATAGGATTTTATTTAACGTACACTATAAGGTTAAGGACAGTGTGGTGTCACCGTTAAAAGCAGGTGTTTTGGAGGTAGACTCCCTGTATAGAAATCCTAGCTCTACCACTTAGTAACTGTATGATCTTGGGCTAGTGACTCCAGCTCACTGTGCCTCAGTTTCTTCATAAAAAATAATGACATTACTGGCCTATTAGTGTTATTATGACAACCGAACAGCCAGGCATGGGCTCACTCCTGTAATCCTAGCACTTTGGGAGGCTGAGGCAGGAGGATTGCTTGAGTCCAGGAGTTCAGAACCAGCCTGGTCAATATAGCAAGACCCTATCTCTACAAAGTACTAAAAAATTAGCCAGGCATGGTGGCTGCAGTTCCAGCTACTGGGGAGGCTGAGGTAGAAGGATTGCTTGAGCCTGGGAGGTTGAGGCTGCAGCGAGTCGTGATTGCGACACGGGTGACAGAGCAAGATCACATCTCAAAAACAAAACAAAACAAAAACAAAGACAACTGAAAAACTTACTACATGGAAAACACTTAAAATTATAGCTGGCATCTAGTATATGCTTAATAAATGCTTTTGTTATTCTTTTCTGTTTATCCTTTGTGTTCATGCTATACAGGTACACTATCCTCTATGCTTCTTCATTAATGTCTATGAAATTCCCCAACATTTGCTGAAGGCTCATACTCTTGCTTTTTTTTCTCTTTTCAGAGACAGGGTCTTGTTCTGTCACCCAGGCTGGAGTGCGGTGTAGCAATCATGGCACACTGCAGCCTCAACCTCCCAGGCTCAAGTGATCCTCTCACCTCAGCCTCCAGAATAGCTGGGGACTACAGGCATGCACTACTACTTCTGGTAAATTAAAAAATTTTTTCTCTAGAGATGGGTCTTATCATGTTGCCCAAGCCGGTCTGGAACTTCTGGCCTCAAGGACCCTCCTATCTCAGCCTCCCAGAGCACTGGGATTACAGGTATAAATACTGCACCTGGTCACATACTCTTCTTTTGTAACACACGTCTCCCATCACTCTAAGTGACTTGAATATAGATGTGTCTGATCCAACCAATAAAACTGCCTCAAAGTTCTCTGACCTCAATTCCTACAATCTTCACTTCCATCCAGGAAGAATCAAGATCACACTCTGAAAAGCACTTCATCACTGCTTAGAACTGCTCTGATGCTGACATGAACTCAAATGTCCACAATGCCTCTCCTCACCCTTCTCATTACTTCTCTACCAGTCCTCCTGTTCAACTGCCTGAAATCCTCCTGTCCTTGACTTCTTCCAGTTTCTCACCACAATCTTCTTGGCACTCCCTTCACCCTAAATCCTTAAATTCAACCACTCCTCTGCCAACTACCAATTATCTTGCCCCTCTGTTTCATGTATCCATCTTTCCCTTCTGTTTAAGAATGATATATCCGGCCGGGCACGGTGGCTCAAGCCTGTAATCCCAGCACTTTGGGAGGCCGAGACGGGCGGATCACGAGGTCAGGAGATCGAGACCATCCTGGCTAACCCAGTGAAACCCCGTCTCTACTAAAAAATACAAAAAACTAGCCGGGCGAGATGGCAGGCGCCTGTAGTCCCAGCTACTTGGGAGGCTGAGGCAGGAGAATGGCGTAAACCCGGGAGGCGGAGCTTGCAGTGAGCTGAGATCCGGCCACTGCACTCCAGCCTGGGCGACAGAGCAAGACTCCGTCTCAAAAAAAAAAAAAAGAATGATATATCCAAAGGTCCTTCAGCACCCACTCCCCACAGTATCCTCAGAAATATCAGTTTGTCTCTCTCCTATAATTACAATCTTTCCTTTCTGTAGAATGTTTTTCCTATGCCTATAAATATGTTCAAGACTCAAGGTTTTAAAAGTCTTTAGATCTATGCTACCCTCAAATGAATGTTTTGCCATCTTTCTCTCATACCTTCAAAAGAGAAATTCTTGAAAAAGTAGAATGTGTTCACTGTTCCAACTCTCTCTTCCATTCAGTACAATATGACTTATGCAGTCATCATTCCACTGAAGTTACCTGATATGGTCTGGCTGTGTCCCCACCCAAATCTCATCTTGAATTCTCATGTGTTGTGGGTGAGACATGGTGGGGGGCAACTGAATCATGAGGGTCAGTCTTTCCATGCTGTTCTCGCAAAGTGAATAAATCTCATGAAATCTGACGGTTTGAAAAACAGGAATTTTTCTGCACAAGCTCTTTTTGCCTGCCGCCATCCATGTAAGAGATGACTTGCTCCTCCTTGCCTTCTGCCATGATTGTGAGGCTTCCCCAGCCACGTGGAACTGTAAGATCTCCATTAAACCTATTTCCTTTGTAAACTGCCCAGTCTCAGGTACGTCTTTACCAGCAGCATGAAAATGAACCAATACAGTAAACTGCTACCAGTAGAGTGGGGTGCTGCTAAAAAGTTACCTGAAAATGTGGAAGCAACTTTGGAACTGGGTAACAGGCAGAGGCTGGAACAGTTTGGAGGGCTCAGAAGAAGACAAGAAAATACGGGAAAGTTTGGAACTTCCTAGAGACTTGTTGAATGGCTTTGACCAAAATGCTGATAGTGATATGGACAATAAGGTCCAGGCTGAGGTGGTCTCAGATGGAGATGAGGAACTTGTTGGGAACTAAAGCAAAGGTGACTCTTGTTATTTTTAGCATAGAGACTGGCAGTATTTTGCCCTCCCCTAGAGATCTGTGGAACTTTGAACTTGCGAAAGATGATTTAGGGTATCTGGTAGAAGAAATGTCTAAGCAGCAAAGCATTCAAGAGGTGACTTGGGTACTGTTAAAGGCATTCCATTTTATAATGAAAGTACAGCATAAAAGTGTGGAAAATTTCCAGCCTGACAATGATAGAAAAGAAAATCCCGACTGGGGATGGTGGCTCACACCTGTAATCCCAGGACATTTGGAGGCCAAGGCAGGTGGATCACGAGGTCAGGAGCTCAAGACCAGCCTGGCCAAGATGATGAAACCCCATCTCTACTAAAAACACAAAAAATTAGCTGGGCGTGGTGGTGGAGGCCTGTAATCCCAGCTACTCAGGAGGCTGAGATAGAGAATTGCTTGAATCCGGGAGGCGGAGGTTGCAGCGAGCTGAGATCGAGCCACTGCACTCCAGCCTGGGGAACAAAGCGAGACTCCGTCTCAAAAAAAAAAAAAAAAAAAAAAAAAAGAAAATCCCATTTTCTGAGGAGAAATCCAAGCCGGCTATAGAAATTTGCATAAGTAATTGGGAGCTAAATGTTAATCCCCAAGAAAATGAGGAAAATGATGTCTCCAGGGCACGTCAGAGGTCTTCACACAGCCCCTCCCATCATAGACCGGGAGGCCTAGGAGGAAAAAGTGGTTTTGTGGGCCAGGCCCGGGGTCCCCACGCTGTGTGCAGCCTAGGGACTTGGTGCCCTGCATCCTAGCCACTCCAGTCAGGGCTGAAAGGGGCCAACTTGGAGCTTGAGCCGTAGGTTCAGAGGGTACAAGCCTCAAGTCTTGGCAGCTTCCATGTAGTGGTGAGCCTGTGAGTACACAAAAGTCAAGAATTGAGGTTTGGGAACCTCCATTTAGATTTCAGAAGATGTACGGAAACGCCTGGATGCCCAGGCAGAAATTTGCTGCAGGGGAAGGATCCTCACAGAGAACCTCTCCTAGGCCAATGCAGAAGAGATACGTGGTGTCAGAGCCCCCACAGGGTCCCTACTGAGGCACCGCCTAGTGGAGCTGTGAGAAGACGGCCACCATCCTCCAGACCCCAGAATGGTCCGCTGACAACATGCACCGTGCACCTGGAAAACCTGCAGACACTCAATGACATCCAGTCACGGGAGCGGGAGGCTGCAACCTGCAAAGTCACAGGGGCAGAGCTGCCCAAAACTATGGGAACCTACCTCTTACATCAGCATGACCTGGATATGACATAGAGTCAACGGAGATCATTTTGGAGCTTTAAGATTTGACTGCCCTGCTCGATCTCAGACTTGCATGGGGCCTGTAGCCCCCTTGTTTTGGCTAATTTCTGCCATTTGGAATAGCTGTAGTCACCCATTGCCTGTACTCTCATTGTATCTAGGAAGTAACTAACTTGCTTTTGATTTTACAGGGTCATAGGCAGAAGGGACTTGCCTCGTCTCGGATAAGACTTTGGACTGTGGACTTTTGAGTTAATGCTAAAATGAGTTAAGATTTTCGGGGACTTTGGGAAGGAATGATTGGTTTTGAAATGTGAGGACGTAAGAACTGGGAGGGGCCAGCGGCACAATGATACAATTTGGCTGTGTCCCCACCCAAATCTCATCTTGAATTTCCATGTGTTGTGGGAGGGACCCAGTGGGAGGTAACTGAATCATGGGGGCAAGTCTTTCCTGCGCTGTTCTCATGATCATAAGTCTCACGAGATCTGACGGTTTGTTTGTTTGTTGTTGAGATAAAGTCTCGCTCTGTCACCCAGGCTGGAGTGCAATGGCACGATCTTGGCTCACTGCAACCTCCATCTCCCAGGTTCAAGAGATTCTCCGGTCTCAGCCTCCCAAGCAGCTGGGATTACAGGCACCCACCATCAGGCCCGGCTAATTTTTGTATTTTTGTAGAGATGGGGTTTCACCACGTTGGCCAAGCTGGTCTTGAACTCCTGACCTCAGGGGATCCGCCCATCTCAGCCTCCCAAAGCACTGCGATCACAGGCGTGAGCCACTGCACCTGGCAATCTGATGGTTTTAAAAACAGGAGTTTTTCCAAATACCACATATTCTCACTCATAAGTGGGAATTGAATAACGAGAACACATGGATACAGGGAGGGGAACATCAAACACCAGGGCCTGTTGGGGGGTGGGTGACTAGGGGAGGGATAACATTAGAAAAAATACCTAATGTAGGTGACAAGTTTATGGGTGCAGCTAATTACCAGGGCACGTGTATACCTATGTAGCAAAACTGCACGATCTGCACATGTAACCCAGAACTTAAAGTATAATTAAAAAACAAACAAAAAGCAACAACAACAACAAAAAAAAACGGGAGTTTTTCTGCACAAGCTCTCTTTTTGCCTGCTGCCATCCATGTAAGAGGTGGCTTGCTACTCCTTGCATTCTGCCATGATTGTGAGGCGTCCCCAGCCACATGGAACTATGAGTTCTCCACTAAACTGCTTTCCTTTGTAAATTGCCCAGTTTCAGGTATGTCTTTATTAGCAGCATGAACATGGACTAATACATTACCCTTGCTGTGGTCACTAATGACCAAGAATTACTTTCAGTTTTCAAGTTTATATTTACTGTTTACATTTAAAATTAATAACCTTTTTTTTTTTTTTTTTTTTTTTTTGAGATGGAGCTTCACTCTTGTTGCCCAGGCTGGAGTGCAGTGGTGCAATTTCGGCTCACTGGAACCTCTACCTCCTGGGTTCAAGCGACTCTCCTGCCTCAGCCTCCCGAGTAGCTGGGATTACAGGCGTCTGCCACCACACACAGCTAATTTTTTTGTATTCTTAGTAGAGGCGGGGTTTCACCATGTTGGCCAGTCTGGTTTCAAACTCCTGATCTCATGATCCACCGGCCTTGGCCTCCCAAAGTGCTGGGATTACAGGTGTGAGCCACCGCGCCCAGCCTCCTCCTTCTTAAAATATGTTTTTCAGCCAGGTGCAGTGGTTCACACCTGTAATCCCAGCACTTTGGAAAGCCAAAGTAGGGTGGATCGCTTGAGCCCAGGAGTTTGAGACCAGCCTAAGCAAAATGGCAAAACTCCATCTCTACAAAAAATACAAAAATTAGCCAGGCTGGTGGTATGTGCCTGTGGTCCTAGCTAGTCAGGAGGCTGAGGTAGGATAAGCACCTGAGGCCACAGAGGTTGAGGCTGCAGTGAGCTGTGACTGCACCACTGTACTCCAGCCTAGGTGACAGTGAGATCCTGTCTCAAAAAAAAAGGTTTTTGCTGGTTTCTACAGGTCAAGCGTCAGTTTTCTCAAATATCATATTCTTCAGATATTTCTCCCTGATGCTCACTTCCTGCTAGATACTCTAAGTGAGCTTTTCCACACACTTAATGAACAATTGCATATCAAAGGCTCCCAAATCTCTCTCACCATCCTTTATCTGCACAGACATGTAGCCAACTACCCACTATTCATCTCAATAACCCCAAAGTGCATGAAATGTAACATTTTCTAATCTGACCTATGAATCTTTCCTCTCAAACCTGCTGCCCCTCCCTTCCATACACAGAGTAACCATTTGTTTAAACTTACGCATTTTATCTTGTACTCTATCACACAGAAGTAGATGGCATGATCAATTGCTAAAGGCTCAGTTACAGTAACAACTGAGAAACCTCCCATGGGATGCTGCCTTAAATTAGTAGACAATATATAGGATTATCTCTCCCAGCCAAAACAGAACTGGGAACCAAGGGTTGAAAGTTGGAGTGACTACTCTCACTATTATACCAAAAAGGCCATGGAAGGAATTTTTTTGTTTTTTTTGGGGGGGACAGAGTTTTGTCTTGTTGCCCAGGCTGGAGTGCAGTGGCACAATCTTGGCTCACTGCAACCTCTGCCTCCCGTGTTCAAGTGATTCTCTTGCCTCAGCCTCCCAAGTAGCTGGGATTATAGGTGCCCGCCACCATGCTCAGCTAATTTTTTGTATTTTTAGTAGAGATGGGGTTTCACCATGTTGGTCAGACTGGTCTCGAACTCCTGACCTCAGGTGATCCACCCACCTGTCTCCCAAAGTGCTGGGATTACAGGTGTGAGCCACCGTGCCCAGCCATGGAAGGAATTTTTGCCTCCTGTCTCTGATCCTGGGTTCAGTGTGTTGAGAGGTCCTAGTGCCTAAGTGAAGAATGCATCCAGCAGAGCATATACTCATGATTCCATTCCATTGGAAGTTGAGGTTACCTCTTGACCACCTTGAGCTCCTCATCCCAAAGAACCAAAAAGCAGCGAAAGGGGTCCTCTTCTGGCTGGAATGAATCATTTCAACTACCAAAGAGAAAATTAAAGCTTTGCTATACAATACGGACAAGAATCACATCTGAAATCTAGGGGATTTCCTGAGATGCCTCTCAGATCCCCCCTAACAGTCCTAGGCAACAGAAACTGCAACAACCCAATAAAGACATGAACAGCACTGAACGTCCTAAAGAAACAAGGGTCTAGGTCATCCCAATAGAAATGTCAGCAGAAGGAAAAGGAAACACCAAAGGAGTGGAGAAATAAAGCAGTGTATATCAACTTCGGCCATGCTACCAGCTAAGGGAAGCAGGGACTGTTACAATTTAGTTTTACACTATTTCTTTCAACCACTTTTCTTTCCACTATCTTGCATAAAAGACGCTAGAGGTGACTAATATTTTAGGTGGGAACAGGGCTGAACTGTCATCTCTCACACTAACAGAATAGCTCAGGCGTTAGCAAACTCTCTCTTAAAGGGCCAGATAGAAATATTTTAGGCTTTGTGGGTCACACAGTCTGTCTCAGCTACTCACCTCTGCCAGTGTAGCTCAAAAACCTCCATAGTCAATATATAACTAAATGGGGATGGCTGTGTTCAGGTAACAATTCACTTAAAAAGTAAGTAGTCAGCCATTGCCAACTCTTTCAGTGGCTCATAGAACTTTGTAAGTTCCCCATGTTAGGAGCATTAGCTTTTCATCTCAACCAAAGACAATAGTGAATGCGTTGGGGTTAAAAAGATAGACTGTTCTGATTATTCTCCTTTTGCCCCTCCTGATCTGCTCTCTACGCTACTCAATACCCTAGGAGTTTCATTAACTGGGCTCTACCCTTCTAGATGGGTTGGTCCAACAGTTTCCACAAAAAGGAAACTGGAAAGCAGAAGGAAAGCAAGTTTATATTAATTACCCCAGATTCCTTTCTGCCAGGCTGCAGGTAAGCAGTAGCTTCATTCTTCTATTAAAAGACACAGTTCCTACAAGGTAACTCTTTCCATGGCTACAGTAGGTTCTAGTAACTTCCCCTTCCCTTTGTTGTTTCAGGCCTGGAAGTGGCAACTGTTCCTCACTGTTAATAGCTCAGAGGGTTCCTCCACCTCATGTTGGTTTCTGTTAACTCTGTTCTAAATAGTCCATTCATTTCCCTCAATTAGCATATATATATATATATATATATATATATATATATATATATGCCATTTACTTCCTGCCAAGATCCTAACCCACACAACATCCAACCAAAGTTTCCAGTGGGAAACTTAAGTCATCCACAACCCCTTTATAGCAGTCCTGAAAAAGTCATGTGCAACTTCTGTCTATTGATTCCTGTGGGACAACACAGGTGGAAGGGGGAATGACAGATGTAAAGAAAGTGCATCGAACTCTTATCATTTGCCAACTTTATGCCCTTAAGAAAGTTACTTAACCTCCATTCTTTTAGCTGCCTCAATTATGCCTTAATCCTAATATGAGGATTAAAATATTATCTACCTCATAAGGTAATTATGAAGATTGAGTTAATACACATAAACCTTAGAAGATACTTTACATATATTAATGGCTAAATATATGTTCACTAATTCAATCATGTCAACTCTATTTCAATTCCATTTTCACAAAGGCTATCTTCATTTAGGACTTCACCATTTCTCCCCTAGATTACTGCAGTAACCTCTGAACTAGACTCCCTAATTCCCTTGTGTTTCCTACCCAATTCATACAACATAATACAACTCAAGTATCCTACTATAAGATACAAGGTACATAACTTAGGGAAGACTGCATGAGAAATTCCATAAATGAGGAGACTAGATTTAATAAACCTTTTAGGAACATTACAAATCTAAGATTCTATGACTCTTATGAAAAGTGACATTTTTCTATCTATTCAGCTTATCCTAAGTAAACATGTACATACATGGGTAACAAATCTGACAGAGAAGTTGATACCATCACTCAAGGAAAACCAGCTCTCATTAACATTTTAGTCTATATAATAAAGGTAGCCCTAAGAAAGTAAATTAAATAAATACTTGAGTTTTCAGCCAGGTGCAGTGGTTCATGCCTGTAATCCCAGCATTTTGGGAGGCAGAGGCAGGTGAATCACTTGAGGTCAGGAGTTCGAGACCAGCCTGGCCAACATGGAGAAACTCTGACTCCACTAAAAATAAAAAAATAAGTCGGGCGTGGTCGTGCACACCTGTAATTCAAGCTACTTGGGAGGCTGAGGTAGGAGAACTACTTGAACCCAGGAGGTGGAGGTTGCAGTAAGCCAAGATCACAGCACTGCACTCCAGCCTGGGTGACAGAGCGAGACTCTGTCTCAAACAAACAAACAAACAAAAAACTTGAGTGTTCAAGCTTTTTCCTAAAATTGATTATATCAGCAATTCATACATCTAAATTGTGTTGGGGGGTGGGGGGAGGTAGAGGGTTTCTAGATCTCAAATTCTCTGTCTAAAACTTCATTACAAAGCAACATCACCTAGTCAAGAAGCAAAAGTAGCCTCTTAGAAGCCAAGTCAGTGAGTGTATTAATCTTAATCTTTTTCATAGAAGAAATGTCCCTATGGTCTTATACTTGTTTCATGCACAATTATAAAATGCTTGGCTATACAGGCTTTCACATTATATACCAGATAAAGAGTAATAAAATTTTAATTAGGAAATTGAAAAAAAAGGAAAAGGGAGAATTTGGGAGGCGATAGGTATTAGTAGAAGGACCATGGAACTTGTAATCATACAGACCCTAATTTTAATTCTTACCTATTCTCGAAACAATTATCTGGAAGACTATAAACTTTCTAAGTACTGTGAGGGGTGGATTGTTACTCTTTATAGTGGACTTGTTACTGTTTATAATTGTTGAGAATAAACTTACCACAACAGATTTTCTCTGGAAATTTATGTTGTTGATGCAGACGACCTGATGGGTTGTATATTAATAAATATAAAAAGAAAATAAGGAAGAAATAATTTTTATTATTAAAGTATAATTATATCCAAGTATAAATTAGGACTATGTTCTAAGTAATTCAAACTTGCATGTCAATATTTCATTTTAAAACTCTACAAATCGGGGCCTGGTGCGGTGGCTCACACGCCTGTAATCCCAGCACTTTGGGAGGCCGAGGCAAGCAGATCACGAGGTCAGGAGTTCGAGCCCAGCCTGGCCAATAGAGTGAAACCCAGCCTCTACTGAAAATACAAAAGTCAGCCGGGCATCGTGGCACATGCCTGTAATCCCGGCTACTCAGGAGGCTGAGCTAATAAAAAAGCTTGAGCCCGGGAGGTGGTGGCTGCAGTGAGCAGAGATCGTGTCGCTGCACTCCAGCCTGGGCGACAGAGAGAGACTCCATCTAAAAAAAATAAAAAATTAAAAAAAAAAAACAAACCTCTACCAATTGGGATGATTTTTACAAATCTAGCAACAGTCACGAAAACAGATTTTACAGAAATACAATCTAGTACTTAGAAAAAAACTTAAGTAACCTGCAACGGGAATTAAATTTGCTGAATAACACTGTCATTCAAAACATTTTTACCTTACAAACACCATTTCCATCCAACTAGTAAATTCCAGTTTCCCAGGCCCACCAAGTCAATTTCAAGCAATCACAAAATGTAATTAATGGCAACAAAACCAAAAGGAAGGAAGGGAAATGAAAAAATACTTATAATTTATATGGCCTTGGGCTTTCAAAGCCCTTGTCTCCTTTCTTCCTGTTCATTCTGGCGGGCTCTACACCAGTCAGCGGCATGAAGTGGTCCCGCGGAGCTTGGCTTCCCGGCTTCCCGGTGGGATACAGGGCATTACTGGTCTTTGGCACCTCACACTCCCCGCTCCCCTGCGGTCCCCAAAAGTCACGTCTCGCAGCCGGCCAGTCCCCAGGGGAGCGAACTGAAGGGTGCTGCCCGTCTCAACCTCGATCCTTCGACTAGCTCCTAGAAGCCGCCGTCAACAAGCTTCTGCCACAGAGATGCTCCTCTCCGCAAATGCTCAAAGCGACCATCGGCCGACATCTTGTCTGAAACCTCTGACCTCCGACGTCAGCGGAAGTGGAACAGCGGCGGGGGTAGAACTAGGAAGTCTTGTCAATGGGCAGGGCTTGCGATTTTCGCCTGTGCCTTATCGTAAAAAATTGTTAAAATTTAGGAAAGCGAAGAAACTATTTGGTGGATGAAGCGAGAACAGCAGCAACAAAAGGAGGAAAGGTAGTTTTCTAGTACAAGCATATTAAGAAGAATGGAGGACAAAGTTTGCGAAGAGCCAGGTATAAATAGGCTGGGGCAGGGTGCTAGTAACCGGGCGGGGTGGGGTAGTGGGAAGTCTCCCTAAATCAGAAGGTGCGTGCCTCTGGCTTGCTGTGTCAACAGACACACTGGGTCCGGTGATTTAAGCTCTAAAATATGTGATTAGACTGCAGATAGTCTAAATGTCAAAACTCCAGCACTCCAGAGCTCTCACTAGGCACTGCTGCCTTAGTATTTATTTTAAAATATAGATTACAAGGCCAGGCGCAGTGGCTCACTCCTGTAATCCCAACACTTTGGGGGGCCGAGGCGGGCCGATCATTTGAGGTCAGGAGTTCGAGACCAGCCTGACCAACATGGTGAAACCCCGTCTTTACTAAAAATTATACAAAATTAGCTGGGCGTGGTGCACGCCTGTAATCCCAGCTACTTGGGAGGTTGAGGCATGAGAATTGCTTGAACCCGGGAGACGTAAGTTGCAGTGAGCTGAGATCGTTCCACTGCACTCCAGCCTGGGCGACAGAGCCGAGACTGTCTCAGGAAAAAAAAGAAAAAGAATAAAATATAGACCAGAGGCCAGGCGTGGTGGCTTACGCCTGTAATCCCAGCACTTTGGGAAGCCGAGGCAGGCGTATCACTTGGGGTCAGGAGTTCAAGACCAGCCTGGCCAACATGGTGAAAACCTGTCTCTACTAAAAATACACAAATTAGCCCTGCGTCGTGGCGTGCGCCTGTATTCCCAGCCACTCGGGAGGGTGAGGCATCAGAATCACCTGAACTCGGGAAGCTGTTTGCAGTGAGCTGAGATCATGCCACTGCACTCCAGCCTGGGCGACAAAGCGAGACTCCATCTCAAAATAAATAAATAAATAGACTACACATCGATATATAGACTGTGTATGTATATATATATAATCCATATAAATGCAGAAACATTTATTAAAAGACATTTCAAAGCCATTGTGTTTGTATTTCATGTTCATGACAATAAAAACTTGTAAACTTCAGTAACAGTTAAACCTTGTTTAATTAATTATGGATTATCCATTAACATTTTTGAAACTTGGACCATTTAACCTTGGCCTGTACCCCCTCCAACTGTCCTGGTGACCAGTTCATTAGCTAAGTTAAAATTAATTTGCACTTTGATCTAAACCAAAACAAATCAGGAAAATAAAGCTATAAAGGAACTTTAACAAGCATTCCAAAACCAACTAGAAATTACTTGAAGTTTTCGAGTGAGCACTGCCTGTGCCAGTATTCTTCATTATAGGATGATAAACCCATTTTTTCCCCAAAGTGCATGTCTACGCCAGGCAGAGGAGTAATTATTCAGCCAATTTCATGGATGTAAACAACGAATATAAATAATTGATAGCACCTAGTGGCTTCCAGTTTGGGTAGAAGGGTAAAAGTAGAGGGGAACTCACTCACTTGAGAAATGATATTTAAGTGAATAAAGAATTCTCTTCTATGAAACTATTACTATTTAGTTCTCTGGAAAACTTAAAATGTATTAATGATTAGAACATCAAATCCTAAATAAAGAAATGACACTTTAAAAATAAAAAGCCAAACTTTAAATAAATCACAGAGACCTCAGACATAACATAGGAAACAATACTTTCTTTTGTCCTTGTTTACACTGTGTACATAGTACAAATATAATTTGAAAGCTACATCCTATAACATTTAAGAAATAACAACAGTAGTTTCAAAATGCTTAACATGAGGAGGAAAAGGCCTTAGAAAACTAGGTTTTTAAAAGTCAGATATAAAAGTACAAGTTATTTTTCTTGTATCCAGCAACTTTATAAAGCAACTTGAGTCCCGAAGGAAAAACTGTTGTTAAGAAATGGGTCTTCTCGAATTATATACTTTAACACCATTTTGCATCGAAGAACGAGAATATTTAGTGAGTAATGCACCTATGGTCTGCTTCTCTCCACACAAATCTCTGTAGGAACAATAAAAAAAAAAAAATGAATATTTTAGGCAACATATTATGATACAGTATTATGTACATATTTTATCTCTCTCCCCCAAATCTGTCTTCTCAACAAACATAAGTGTAGATGTTTGTGGGAGAGATAGGGTGGGAAGTGGTTCTAAGTTTTAATTAAATTAAGTACATTACATGTATTATCTCATTTAACCCACACAATAAAAGTAGGAGTAGGCCAGGTGGGTGGCTCATGCCTGTAATCCTAGCACTTTGGGAGGCCGATGTGGGCAGATCACAAGGTCAGGAGTTCAAGAACAGCCTGGCCAACATAGTGAAACCCTGTCTCTACTAAAAAGAGAAAAAAAATAGCAGGGCGTGGTGGTGGGTGCCTGTAATTCCAGCTACTTGGGAGGCTGGGGCAGGAGAATTGCTTCAATCCAGGAGGCGGAGGTTGCAGTGAGCGGAGATCGCGCCACTACACTCCAGCCTGGGCGACGGTGTGAGACTCCGTCTCAAAAAACCAAAAAAAAAGCAAAAAACAAAAACTAGGAGTAATGTATTATTTCACCGTATGTTAGATATAAGGAACTATGGCTCAGACAAGTAATAAATGACAGAGTCAAATTCTGCCACCAGGTTTGTATAACTTCAAAGTCTATGCTATTTCTATTATATCACACAGCCTCTAAATTAGAAATACAAGCAGTAGTGAGGCCTATACAGCAGGGCCTAGAGTCAGAGAACCTGGATACAGGGTACCTGTGTGAACTTGTCTAGGTTACCAATGCTTCCTGAACTTTGGTTTCCTCTTCTGTACCTCGAAGAGAAGAAGATTATGACTGGAACATAACGAGGAGAGGGAGGAATAGGAGGACATGAGCTGCAGAAGGGGCAATAGCTAGATCATGTAGAACCTTGAAGCACAGGGAAAAAGAATTGTGACTTAATTCTACATGTAATGGGAAGATTACATAATTAAAACACTAAGAGTGTTTTAATTAATGGAAAAGTACAACGTGATGTAAGTTTTAAATAATGGAGGTGGCCGGGCACGGTAGCTCACGCCTGTAATCCCAGCACTTTAGGAGGCCAAAGTGGGCAGATTACTTGAGGTCAGGAGTTTGAGACCAGCCGGGCCAACATAGTGAAACCCTGTCTCTACTAAAAACACAAAAATTAGCCGGGTACAGTAGTGCACGCCAGTAGTCCCAGCTACTCGGGAGGCTAAGGCAGGAGAATCGCTTGAACTCAGGAGGCAGAGTTTGCAGTGAGCCAAGATCACACCACTGCACTCCAACCTGGGCAACAGAGTGAGACGCCATCTCAAATAAATAAATAAATAAATAAAGGAGCCAATGAGTTGATGATTATGGAAGCTGAGCAGTAGATATATGGAGGTTTCATTATATTGTCACTTGAATATTTAAACAGTATAAGAAGGAAAAAGGGGAAGGGGGCAAAAATAGAACAGGGAGAGCAATTCAGAGGCAGGTACAAGATGATCCATCAGGGTTTGCTCATAGTTTGAACCAGAAGGTAGGGGAAGGAAAGGACAGGGATGATTCCTAGACTTTGGTTTAAGTAACTGGATTAGTAGTGGTGCTGTTAACTGTGTTGATGAAGCGGGGTAAGGCCGAGGGAGAAGCAACGATTCTGTTATGAACATGTTAAGCTTGAAATTCCTATTGGATATCCAACTGGAAAGGTGAATTAGGCAACTAGATATAGGAATCTGGACTTCAGGGAAAAGGGCAAGTATGAAGATGAAATTAGGAAGTCATTAAATTTGTTTCCAGGCCTAGATGAGGGCACCAAAGGAAAAGTATAAACAGAAGAGAAGATGGCCGAAAAATAGACCTGGAGCACTCCAACATTTAAAGATTGAGAAGAAAAGGGAGACATCAACAAAAGAGATGGTTTTCTCCCCTCTCATCCAAGGAAGAGGGGAGAAACTTGTGTTTCAAGTAGGAGGAAGCAGACACTGTCAAAGAGTGCTAAGTCAGGTAATCAAGGACAAATGATTAAGCATTGAGTGTAGAAACACGGATGTCATTGGATTAAGAAGATGTCATTGAGTAAAGGAAAGAATGGGAGGTGAAAAGCATAGAGTGAGTATAGGAAACTTGTAAAAGACATTTTCTTATGAAGGAGAGCAAAGGACATGGGGTCCAATAGGTTGCTATTGTTGTCTTTCAAGATGGGCAATATTACAGAATGTTGTATGCTGGTGGGGTTGATCCAGAAGAGGGAGACATAATAACACAAGGGGTGAAAGGGGTAACTCGAGGATCCAAGTCTTTAAGAAGGCAGAGGAGATGGACCTACTGCAGAAGGACTGGCCTTAGGAGCATGGAAAATTCATACACTACACAGGACTGCAAAGGAAGTAGGTGTACACATGAGGAGGTTGGCCGATTTGGCAGTGAGAAAGAAGGTTGTTCTGGCCGCACTGCTTCTATGTTCTGAAACAAATAAGATCATAAAAGGAAACAGAGGGTACTGCTGGTATGAAAAAGGAAAAGAAGATGTAGAAGAAGCTCCAAGGGTAGAGAAGTTCCATGAGGAAATCATACCTGGCGAGGGGCCGTTCTAAGTACCACTAGGTTCTTAAGCAAGACTGGCAGCTTCATTGTGTAGTATTCTCCAGAAAGTTTTAGCTGGCCATGTGTAGGCACAGAGTAAGCAGAAAGTTGGGTTTAATCTTTTTAGCTTTTTGCCAGACAGATATGGCAAGAGGGAGAGCGGGCCACAGGAGTAAAGTGTAGACAGTAAGAGCTAAGAAGATTGGCCACGGGATTCGAGCTGGGTAAAGAGAAGAAAGAACACCTGAGAGGTGTGACACAGTGACAAAGTTGTAGTGTTAGTTGATTTCAAGCATTAGGGGACTCAAGATTTTGTAAGAAGTAACTTTGGGGCTAACGTGTTCTACTGCAATCTGGCCTCTCCCAAAATGTTAAATAAAGTGAGGCATGAGGTGGCAATCAGAGAGGGGTGTTGGCCTTAGAGTCATAGTGGGATATGTGTTTTGTCCCTCAAAGGGGACAGTTTTCCAGGAATGAGAGCAAAGAAGTGGTTTTAGAAGCAATAGTGAGGAACAGAGGTAACACATATTCCATCTCCAGAAGCAGTAATTGTGGAGGACAGAGAAGACAGCCACCACCTAAGAGTTTCTAGGGAAGCAGTATCCTCAGGGAATACTCAAGAAAATTGTGTTCCAATCATAAATCTAAAATGCTCTGCCACTCACCGTAAAAAGAACAACCCTCAAAATCCATCTTTAATAAATTACTTACTGAATATATGGGGCAATATCTTCTTCTGTCCACTTCTCCCTTAGAGAGAAAAGGCTATTAAAACGTTCCTGATTATCCTCAGGTAAATCATCTACTTTCAGCAAAAATATGATTTCCGGTCTCGAGTGTCTATCCACCAGCGCTAAACCCTACAAGAAATGAGAAGAAACAGAGCAGTTAAAGTAATGTTGTAATGTTTAAACATGACTCATTCTTTTACCTTTAGGTTTAGCTTAGCTCAAGATATTCAAAATGTCAGCTACACGGAATTTAAACTATCCGGAGATTTACAATAGCCTTTTTCTTACAAAGAGCTCCTTTAAGCAGTGACTTCTTTCCTCCTCTGCAATCTGGCTTCTACCACCAGCAGTTTATCAAGACAGCTGTGGTTCTAAAGGTCACCAGTAACCTGTCATTGCCAAATCCAGTGGGCCCTTTTCTTGGATTCATCGTGTTAGCCTTCTATTTTCTTTTTGAGACAGAGTCTTGCTCTGTCACCTAGGCTGGAGTGCAGTGGCGCAGTCTTGGCTCACTGTAACCTCTGCCTCCTGGGTTCAAGAGAGTCTCCTGACTCCACCTCCTGAGTAGCTGTGACTACAGGTACAGGCCACCACGTCCAACTAATTTTTATATTTTTAGTAGAGAAGGGGTTTCACCATGTAGGTCAGGCTGGTCTTGAACTCCTGGCCTCAAGTGATCCACCCTCCTCAGCCTCCCAAAGTGCTGGGATTACAGGTGTGAGCCACTTTGCCCAGTCCCTAGCCCTCTATTTTCTTCGTTACTGTTGATTACTCCTTCTTCTGTAAATCTCTCTCCATCCCTGACATCACAGTCTTATTTTCCTCATAACTTGATGTTGTAGCTCCCTGAGGCTTCCATCCCAACCACTCTACTTGCTTCACTGTCACTCTATTGAGTAACCTCATCTAAACCTGTAGCCTAAGCCACCACTTACTTGCTAATGACTATAATATTTATATCTTCAGCTCAGATGTCTCTTTTGAGTCCCAGACCTCTGTATCCAAATCTATACATGAACTCGTTTATCATCCAAACCTGCTCTAGTTCCACTATCCTAGGAAAACAGGAAACCTAGGCATCAGCTTTGATTCCATTAGTCAAACCCCACACCTATGTGGTCACTGAAGTCTATATAATAGATGTTAAGACTTCAGGATTCCTGTATCCATTCCCCCATTACCTATCTCTTTGACCAGTACTCTCTTAGTTGGGAACATATGTGTTGACAGCCTGCACAGTAATCCTTTTTCAAATCTAACCAACCTTCTATCTGTCCATCTTCTTTACTGTCATAGTATTCTTTTCAAAAGGCCAAACTGATGAGTTCCTGATGAGGTAACCCCTCTAACTAATGTCACTCAGTGGCCTCAAAGAGCTTTCTAGATAGAATTGAAATTCCTTAGCGCAGTCCACAGTGTCCTTACCTCACAAGCATCCTTTACTCCAGCCCATGCATCCCTACAACAGTGCCTCAGTTTTTATTTGCCCCTCAACTTTGACCATGCTGTCCCAGATTTCCACCTCTGGCCTTCCTGCCATCTAGAGAGCAACAGTTCATCTTTCCACTCAGCAGCTAAAACGTCTGTTCCTTCAGAAAGTCACCCGTGATCGACCAGTCTGATAGCTAAGCCCCTTTTCTTTGCTCTCATAACATCGTGTGCATGCCTTTCCCATGGCGTGGATCACTCTGCATTGTAAGAACAGATTTATGCATGTAATATGTGTCCATCCCCCATTGCGTGTCCCCAGGCTAAGCACCATGATGACACCTTGTGTGACATTTTCTCCTGAGCACCTAGCATGGTGCCTCGACATAGAACTCCATAAATACCAAGCAAATCTTTACATTTAACTAAGGGAATATTTACCGAGTATACACCACATGCCAGGCAGTATGCTACATACTAGCAAGCAACAGCAAACAAAATGCCATCAAAGTAGAGTGGTGAACCACATAAACATTTTTCCAAGCTAAGGGGAGAGTGCCATGAAGGAAAGCATAGCATGCTATCGAAGAGTAAAACCAGAGGCCTTTGCTTCAAGCGGAGAATGAAGGAAGGCCTCCTTGATGAAGTGACTCAGATAAGCAGGAGGTGACCAGATGAAAAAAGTATCATTCTAGAACAAAAAGCTTTGTTTGAAGGTCCTAAGGTAGGTGAGAGCTTGATGATCTTGAAAACCTGAAAGAGGGTTGGTATGCAGTGAGCAGAAGGGAAAGTAGCCAGAGATGAAGCTATGAAGGTGATCCTGAAGGGCCTTTATAGGCCAAGACATGAATTCTGAGTTTTTTTAATCCTGAGTGCAATAGGCAACCATTAAACTGATTTAAGGCCAGGTACAGTGGCTCACACCTATAATCCCAGCACTTTGGGAGGCCAAGGTGGGCGAATCACCTGAGGTCAGGAGTTCGAGACCAGCCTGACCAACATGGCAAAACCCTGTCTCTACCAAACATACAAAAATTAGCTGGGTGTGGTGGTGGGTGCCTGTAATCCCAGCTACTTGGGAGCCTGAGGCAGGAGAATCCCTGGAACCCAGGAGGCGGGGGTTGCAGTGAGCTGAGATTGAGCCACTGTACTCCAGCCTGGGTGACAGAATGAGACTCAGTCTCAAAACTAACTAACTAAATAAATAAATAAAGTGATTTAAGCAGGACATTCATCTGATCTGACTGGCATTTATTTATTACTTTTTTTTTTTTTTTTTTTGAGAGACAGAGTCTCGCTGTCACCCAGGCTAGAGCACACTGGCATGAACTCGGCTCACTGCAGCCCCCACCTCCCAGGTTCAAGGGATTCTCCTGCCTCAGCCTCTCGAGTAACTGGGATTACAGGTGCCCGCCACCACACGTGGCTAATTTTTGTATGCTAAGTAGAGACGGGCTTTGGCCGTGTTGGCCAGGCTGGTCTTGAACTCCTGACCTCAGGTGGTCTGCCTGCCTTGGCCTCTCAAAGTGCTGGGATTACAGGCGTGAGCCACCACACTTGGTCTGAGTGGCATTTTTAAAAGATCATTCTAGTAGCACCACAGAGAACGGATTGGAAGGGAGCAAAAGTAAAAGTGCAAGGGGCCTGCCTAGGGATGCTATTGCTGTTTAGAGGCAGAAAATCAAGGTAGTCTGGACTAGGAGAAGGGTGCTAGAAATAGTGAGAAATGGAACAAAATGAGATACACTGAGTAGGAAGAGGGATTAAGAGGAAATGGACCCAAGCGATCTTATAGAGGTGATAAGATATGTTCTAAAACTGTATTGTAGTGAAAGCAACTTACTAAAATTATTTAAAATATTTTAAAGGTGTAGTTTACAATATGTTAAGTATACTCCAATACTTTATTGGGTTTTAAGGACTATGTGATGGATTGGATGTACATGCACTCCTAATGGGTGTCTAGGAAAAGAAATTGGTTCCAAATTCAGCTCCAACTCAAGTATCATTCACCTAGTTATTAATCAACTGTTGAAGTAAGGTGGAAATGTCTATTGCCATTACCTTAAGCTGATCAAGACTAGTTATCATTCCTTCAGGAACACTCTGCTGCCACACTTCTTGAAACTCAGCAAGATTGAATTTCACTGCATTCTGAAGTAGCATGTGTGCTGTTGCTCTGCATATTTTATCAGCATCCAACTCAAAATAAACTTCGCCTAAGGAAAAGGTATCAGATAGTTTCAAATTATCATCTTATAATTGAATACTATACTAACATTTCCTTTTTTTACTGCAGTTTCTTGAAAGGAATTATACACCTACACTCACTTCCACAACCCCGTAGTTCGTTTTTTTTTGTTTTTTTGTTTTTTTTTTTTGAGATAGAGTCTCACTCTATCTATCACGCCAATGCACTCCAGCCTGGGTGTGATCTCGGCTCACTGCAACCTCCACCCCCTGGGTTCAAGTGATTATCCTGTCCCAGCCTCCCAAGAAGCTGGGATTACAGGTGTGCGCAACCACATCTGGCTAATTTTTTTTATTTTTAGTAGAGATGGGTTTTCACCATGTTGGCCAGGCTTGTCTCGAACTCCTCACACCTCAGGTGATCTGCCCACCTTGGCCTTCCAAAGTGCTGGGATTACAGGCGTGAGCCACTGTGCCGGCCTTTTTTTTTTTTTTTTTTTTTTTGAGAAGGTCTCACTCTGTCACCCAGGCCAGAGAGCAGTGGCACAATCAAGGCTCACTGTAGCCTCGACCTTCCCAGGCTCAGGTGATCCTCCCACCTCAGATTCCTGAGTAGCTGGGACTACAGGCCTGTGCTGCCACACCCAGCTAATTTTTGTATTTTTTTGTGGAGACAGCGTTTTATCATGTTCTCCAAGCTGGTGTAGAAATCCTGGGCTCAAGTGATCCACCCACCTCAGCCTCCCAAAGTGCTGGGATTATAGGTGTGAGCCACTGCACCCAGCCAGAGTTCTTATTTTTAACACCAACAGGCTTTAGAAAGGTATGCCAGTTTTAACATATAAGAGTTAAATGAGAATATTTTCCAAATCTTACCTTCATCTACATATTTCTTCCCATAACATTTAAGACAGTGTTCTATCATTTCCCTGAAAAATTTAAAACACCCATTTGAAAAGTTATAAGCATTTTTATGCACTATATTTTAACTCCACTGCCAGTTCAAAATTAAGAAAGAAATTTGATATTTCAAATACTAAGTGATTTTGGTTGCCAAATAATATTTTATTTAAAGTAGGAACTAAAATATACTGAGTAGCTACTATGTGCCAGGCCCCATGCTAAACATTTTAACATCAATTATGTAAGCATACGTTTATTATTATAAAATAGCTCAAACATATTATTTCCTTACTTTATTATTATTTATTTTTATTTATTTTTTTTGAGAGTGCAGTAGTACGATCTCGGCTCACTGCAACCTCCACTTCTAGAGTTCAAGCAATTCTCCTGCCTCGGCCTCCCAAGCAGCTGGGACTACAGGCAAGCACCAGCACGCCCAGCTGATTTTTGTATTTTTTAGTAGAGACTGGGTGTCACAATGTTGGCCAGGACAGTCTCGATCTCCCGACCTTGTGATCCACCCACCTTGTCCTTCCAAAGTGCTGGAATTACAGGCATGAGCCACTGCGCCCGGCCTATTTCTTTATATTTTTATGGCCAAAAACAAACAAGATAATGCATATGTATTCACCCCAGTGACCAAAATTCCCAGATCTTCTTTGGTTGTAATTTTAAACATTTCTCAAAGATATCAAAATATAACTATTGTAGTTTATGCCCTGGGTTTAATTCCAATCTGTAAAAGAACTCCTTTCCCCTTAAGGAAATCTGGATAGACAAGAAATTAAAATACTTACTCTGGCTCCAATGGTCCAAGTTCCTGAAGGCATGTATTCAAAGGAACTTTGCTAAAAGACCATGATTCAGAATCCACAAGCTGAGTTACATGATTCAGAAGTTTCATCTCATAATCAAATTCAAGAATCCTCCAATAACCTACAAATTGCATAAGTTATATTTACCAAAGAACTTTTTTTTTTTTAAGGCAGGGTCTCAACTCTTTCACCCAAGCTGAGTACAGTAGCGTGATCTCAGCTCATTACAACCTCCGCCTCCTGAGTTCAAGCAATTCTCCCATCTCAACCTCCGAAGTAGCTGGGACTACAGGCATGCACTATCATGCCTGGCTAATTTTTGTATTTTTAGTACAAACAGGGGTCTACCATGTTGGCCAGGCTGGTCTTGAACTTTCGACCTCACATGAGCAGCCCACCTCGGCCTCCCAAAATGCTGGGATTACAGGCATGAGCCACTGTGCCTGGCCCAAAGAACATTTTATGTAAACTAGCTAATAGATTGATAAAGTCGCAGCATACTCTTGCCCACTGCAAAAATGAGACAATAGGCTGGGTGTGCTGGCTCACTCCTGTAATCCCAGCACTTTGGGATCCTGAGGCCAGGAGTTTGAGACCAGCCTGGCCAACACAGTGAAACCCCATCTCTACTAAAAATACAAAAACTTAGCTGGGCACGGTGGCACACACCTGTAATCCCAGCTGCTCAGGAGGCTGAGGTATGAGAATTGCTTGAACCTGGGAGGCCAAGGTTGCAGTGAGCCACGATTACACCACTGCACTCCAGCCTGGGCAATGGTGAGACTGTCTCAAAAAAAAAAACAAAAAAAAACTATTCACTTTCTGTAAACAGTGCTTCTTTTTAAGCTTTTCTCCCAATCATTTTAAATTGTGTCTTCAGGGAGATCAAGTTGTTTTTCAAGAGTACTTTACATATGACTAGCTTTTCTCAAGTGCTTTCTTTCTTCTTCTTTTTTTTTTTTTTTTCCCTTAGAGATGGGGTCTTACTCTTGCCCAAGCTGGTCTTAAACTCCTGTGCTCAAATGATCCTCCTGCCTCAGCTTACAGAGTAGCTGGGATATTAAAGGCACATAGCATGGCGCCCTTCTCTCCAGTGCTTTGACATGCAACTATCTCACAATAATCTTGTTATTCTAAACAGAAATTAGGAAATCTGCAGTTGGTACAGTCATTTCATTAGAGTATCATACAAATGAGGGAAAGGTCATAGGTTCACTATTCATGATCATCTCTGCTGTGCTGCACTACCATGGTTATAACTCTCATCACAGCTATCTTGCAGAGGCATTTCTATACTCATAAAGAAGTCCAGCTCACCAAAGAGATGATGGACTCTGAGGTACAAGGTGGATGAGGGCCAAGTTAAGGGCTGGGCATCATAAAGATCCCCTTCCTATTCCTGTGAGAGATTATGACATGCCATTTTATTTATTTATTATTTATTTGTGATGGAGTCTCACTCTGTTGCCCAGGCTGGAGTGTAGTGGCATGATCTCAGCTCACTGCAACCTCCACCTCCCGGGTTCAAGTGATTCTCTTGCCTTAGCCTCCTGAGTAGCTGGGACTATAGGCATGCGCCAACATGCCCAGCCAAGTTTTTTGTATTTTTACTAGACCACAGGGTTTCGCCATGTTGGCCAGGCTGGTCTCGAATTCCTGACCTCAGGTGGTCCACTTGCCTCGGCCTCAAAAGGGCTGGGACTACAGGCATGAGCCACTATGCCTGGCCATGAAATGCCATTTTATAACTGATGGCAGGACCACCACCCCAGAGAAAGAAAAGTATACATCCACCATTTCTAAGGGAGAATGTTTCTAGTCTTACTCTGAAAACATAAAGGCAACATTTAAAAAATGGATTGTGTGATGTAAAACTGAGGAAGAAAGCGAGAAGTAATCTATGCATCCCCCTACAGAAATTGTATCCATCCCCATGCTGTTAATAATGCAAAGGGCTGCATTAAAATGCATAGTTTCATCTGCCTTTTTTTTAAAAAAAAAAAAAAAAAAGAAAAGCTTTAGGGCCAGGCACCATGGCTCACACCTATAATTCCAGCACGTTGGAAGGCCAAGGCAGGAGGATTACCTGAAGTGAGGGGTTTAAGACCAGCCTGGCCAACATGGCAAAACCCCATCTCTACCAAAAACACAAAAATTAGCTGGATGTTGTGGCACGTGCCTGTAACCCCAGCTACTCAGGAGGTTGAGGCATGAGAATCACTTGAACCCACGAGGCGGAGGCTGCAGTGAGCCAAGATCACGCCACTCTACTCCAGCCTGGGTGACAGAGTGAGACTCCATCCAAAAAAAAAAAAAAATTAATTTTGCTAGTTCAAGGACCTGGGTTATATGCCATATGCTGTCACTAACTCCACATGTACCCTGGACAAGTTCGTTGCCCTTCCTAGGCCTTAGTTTCCTTACCATTTATAAAAAATAAAAGATTAGACTATTTGATGTCTAAGGACTTTATTTATTTATTTATTTGACAGAGTTTCACTCTTTCGCCCAGGCTGGAGGGCAGTGATGCGATCTCCACTCATTACAACCTCCGCCTTCCAGTTTCAAGGGATTCTCCTGCCTCAGCCTCCCGAGTAGCTGGGATTACAGGCGCCCACCAACACGCCTGGTTAATTTTTGTATTTTTAGTAGAGATGGGGTTTCACCATGTTGGCTAGGCTGGTCTCGAACTCCTGACCTTGTGATCGGCCAACCTCGGCCTCCCAAAGTGCTGGGATTACAGGTTTGAGCCACCGCGCCCAGCCTGGACCTTTCTTAATCAAACATGGTTCTTCCTTTACCATTTAATTCAAAAAAATTGGAAGGAGTCAAAGTGTGATTAAAGTCACTGGTAGCAGATTGACCTCATGTAAAGATGATCACATGTAGTCTCTATCCCACAACGAGAAAGACAAATATTACCATCTTTTCTTTTTTTAGACAGAGTTTCACTCTGATGCCCAAGCTAAAGTACAGTGGTACCATCTCAGCTCTCTGCAACCTTTGCCTCCCAGGTTCAAGCAACTCTCATGCCTCAGCCTCCCAAGTAGCTGGAATTACAGGCATGCACCACCACACCCAGCTAATTTTGTATTTTCATGGAGACAGGGTTTCACCACGTTGGCCAGGCTGGTCTCAAACTCCTGGCCTCAAGTGATCCACCCGCCTCAGCTTCCCAAAGTGCTGGGATTACAGGCGTAAGCCACTGCGCCCGGCCCAAATGACACCATCCTTAAACCCAAAAGAATATTAAATAAACTATATGCAGTAGGGTGAAGATGTCCAAAAACTTCTCTCCCTTATGATGGCCAATGTCATCATTGTTATAATAGTAGTAAGTAACACTACCTCCAATCTCACAGGCATTTAGAACTTGTAATTGGGTCATTATTTCTTCCTCACTTGCCTGAATTTGATCAAGCAAATCTTCAGTCGTATACTGCAAAAAGAAAAAAATATTTTAAGACCTTTGAAGAATATTTTGTTTTTAGATTTCTTGCTGAATATTGGGGAATAAATACATGAACAGATTAAGGCAATATTTATGCAGTAGCTCAGTTTCTTTTCTTAATGTATAATGATTTCTACACAAAATCAATGGATATCTTAGAAAACAAAGAGGTAAATCTTTTTTTTTTTTTTTGAGACAGAGTCTCGCTTAGTCGCCCAGGCTGGAGTGCAGTGGCGCGATCTCGGCTCACTGCAAGCTCCGCCTCCCGGGTTCACGCCATTCTCCTGCCTCAGCCTCCCGAGTAGCTGGGACTACAGGCGCCCGCCGCCTCGCCCGGCTAATTTTTTGCATTTTTAGTAGAGACGGAGTTTCACCGTGTTAGCCAGGATGGTCTCGATCTCCTGACCTCGGGATCCGCCCGCCTCGGCCTCCCAAAGTGCTGGGATTACAGGCGAGAGCCACCGCGCCCGGCCAAATCTTAATGACACTGGATTTGGTGATGGCTTGTTAAATGACACCAAAAACCAAGCAACAAAAGAAAAAGTAGATCAACTGAACATCACCGAAATAATAAACTTTTGTACTTCAAAACATTATCACCACAAAAGGACAAATACTGTATGATTCCCCTTATCTGAGGTATTAAAAGCAGTGAAATTCATAGAGACAGGAAGTAGAATGGTGGTTGCCAGGGCTGAGGGGACGCAGAAACAGGAGTTATTGTTTAACAAGCACAGAGTTTCAGTTTGAGAAAATGAAAAAGTTATAGAGATGGATGGTGCTAAAGACTGCATACCACTATGAATACTTGACGCTACTGAACTGTATACTTTAAAATGGTAAATTTTATTTTTTCTTTCTTTTTTTTTTTTTTTGAGATGGAGTTTTGCTCTTGTTGCCCAGGCTGGAGCGCAATGGCACAATCTCAGCTCACCGCAACCTCCGCCTCCCAGGTTCAAGTGATTCTCCTGCCTCAGTCTCCAGAGTAGCTGGGATTATAGGCATGCGCCACCACGCCCGGCAAATTTTGTATTTTTAGTAGAGACGGGGTTTCTACATGTTGGTCAGGCTGGTCTCGAACTGCCGGCCTCAGGTGATCTGCCTGCCTTGGTCCCCCAAAGTGCTGGGACTACAGGCGTGAACCACCCCGCCCGGCCTCTTTTTTTTTTTTTAAATACAAGGTTTCATGCTGTCAACAGGCTGGACTGCAGTGGTGTGATCATGGCTCACTTGCAGCCCCAACCTCCTAGGCTCAGGTGATTCTCTCACCTCATCCTGGGACTAGAGGTATGCAACTATGCCCAGCTAATTTTTAAATTTTTTGTAGAGACAGGTTCTTGCTGTGTTGCCTAGAATGGTCCCAAACTCCTGGGCTCAAGCAATACTCCCACCCTGGCCTCCTAAATTGCTGGGATTACAGGTGTGAACCACTGCCCCCAACCCTAAAAATGTTAAATCTTATGTTATGTATATTTTACTGCAATAAAAAAAAGCAAGAAAGTCAAAAGACAGCCCACAAAATGGGAGAAAATATTTGCGAATAATATATCTGATAAAGGACTTGTATCTAGACTATCTAAAGAATTTGCTTACAACTCAGTAATAAAAAGACAAATAACTAAAAATCAGGCAAAGAAATTGAATAGGCATTTCTCCAAAGATATACAAATCGTCAATAAGCCCGTGAGGTGTTCAACATCAATGGAAACTAGTGCAGCCACTCTGGAAGACAGTATGGCAGCTTGAAAGCTTATACAGAGTCACCACATGGCCCACCAATTCCACTCCTAGGTACATACCCAAGAAAAATGAAAACATAGGTCCACATAAAATCTTGTACATGAATGTTCACAGAAGCATTATTCATAATCACCGAGAAGTAGAAGTTACACAAATGTCTATTAGCTGACAAGTGAATGAACAAAATATGGGTATGTCCATAAAATGAGATATTATTCAGCAAAAAAAGGAATAAAACACTGCAGCCGGGCGTGGTAGCTCATGCCTGTTATCCCACCACTTTGGGAGGCTGAAGCGGGCAGGTCACCTGAGGTCAGGAGTCCAAGACTAGCCTGGCCAACATGGTGAAACCCCATCTCTACTAAAAGTAAAAAATTAGCTGGGCATGGTGGCATGCACCTGTAATCCCAGCTATTCGGGAGGCTGAGGCAGGAAAATCACTTGAACCCAGGAGGTGGAGGTTGCAGTGAGCCAAGATTGTGCCATTGCACTCCAGCCTGGACAAGAAGAGCAAAACTCCATCTGCAAATAAAACAAAACAAAACACAACACTGATACATGCTACAACATAAATGAACCTTGAAATGATTATGCTAAGTGAAAGAAGCCAATCAGAAAAGGCCACATATTATATGATTCCATTTATATGAAATGTCCAGAATAGGCATATGTATAGACAGAAAGTTTATTAGTGGTAGCCTAGAGCTAAGGGGAAAGGGGAAAGAAGAAAGTGGTACTGGAAGGTGACAGCTAAAGGCTACAGGGTTTCTTTCTGGGGTTATAAAAATGTTCTAAACGTGATGGTGGTAATGGTTTCACAACTCTGTGAATGTACTAAAAAGTATCCAATTGCACACTTTAAAATTGGTGAATTGTTTGGTATGTGAATTATATCTCAATAAAGCTGTTACCAAAAAAAGTTTTAGAAAGAGCCCATTGGAAAAAAAGGGAACTTCTAGTATAAACATGGTCTTCATATACCAGCAGAGTTCTGTCATTTTTACATTAAAAACTTTAAAACTGGCCGGGCGCAGTGGCTCACGCCTATAATCCCAGCACTTTGGGAGGCCGAGGCGGGCAGATCACGAGGTCAGGAGATGGAGACCATCCTGGCGAACACGGTGAAACCCCGTCTCTACTGAAAATACAAAAAAATTAGCCGGGCGTGGTGGCGGGCGCCTGTAGTCCCAGCTACACGGGAGGCTGAGGCAGGAGAATGGCCTAAACCTGGGAGGCGGAGCTTGCAGTGAGCCGAGATCGCACCACTGCACTCCAGCCTGGGCGACAAAGCAAGACTCCGTCTCAAAAAAAACACTTTAAAACTGTTTTTTACTTTGTTTATATTTTTCCATACTTTCAGGAATTAGTTAATTTTGACACTGGAGTAAGAATATCTTCCATTATGCCCCTCTCAAGAGCATCTAGTCATATTTTTAATTAAATAAAAAAAAATTTTACCTCTAAAAAACTATTATTTCAAAGTTAAGAATATGAGAAGCTTTTAGCTATATAAATGGCATTATGATATATAGGATCTGCCTTAAAATACTCCAGAAAAATTAAAAAGATGGAAGGATAGAAAGGGGATAGAAGAAACAAGACTGACAGGACATTAATTGTTCAAGTGAATGATGAATATATGGGGGTCATTATACTACTCTGTCTGTTTTGGGGTATGCTTGAAATTTTGTAACTTTTTTTAACACAAGCATTTAACAGCTATATAACATAAATTTTAAAAAGAATGTGACCATTGAGTGCCTCTGATTATAGTTGTTAAATTTCAAATAAAAAAAGTGAAAGTAAGAGTCTTACTTTTGAGCTATTTGAATCCTTCTCTTTTTGACTGTCAGGTCCTTCATACGGATTTTCCATCAAAAGTTTCTTTAGCTTCTTTAACTTAGGTCTACATCTTCTTAATTCCCAATAATTATTAGAAAAACCGAAGATCTGGAAATTATAATATATCATAACCTTTTAGGGGCCATTCTAAAGGAAAATTTCATATAAAATTCCAACTTATTAATCTGCCCCCTCAACAAGTACTGAGAAAAGGAAGCTCCTAGGCATTCTGCTTTGTATCAGGAAGGTATTTTTCCAGCCATCTCGACTAGATGGATGGGCATCCTCAAGACCATCTTTTCAGATCCCCTTAATAAGATACTGTCAACATTGTAAGAATCAATAATTGAGTGTTACATCTCAAATACACTCTGAAAACTAGAGTATGCCCAGAAAAAATGACCAGGATGGTGACAATTCTCCAAACCAGGTGGAAACAACTAAAAATGAGTATACTTAGGCAAAAAAAAAAAAAAAGCAGAAAATAGAGAAAAGGTATTATCATAGTCTTCAAACAGGGACATTAAAGGGAAGAGGGAGTGTGTTGCTCATGTCAAAATGAGGCAAAAGCTAAAGGAGAGATTTCTGTTTAATGCAAGATCTTTGTACTGTTTAGAACTGCAGCTAATTCCTCTGTTTGATTTGTGAAATAGTGAGAGCCTACCACTCAAAATCCATTTGATAAGAGGCCAGAGAATGGATGAGTATCTGTTATCCTTGCCTGCACCTACAGGACTTGCCTAGTTCCTAGCACTGAGTAGTTGCTCAATAAGTGTTTCAGGCCGGGCGCGGTGGCTCAAGCCTGTAATCCCAGCACTTTGGGAGGCCGAGACAGGCGGATCACGAGGTCAGGAGATCGAGACCATCCTGGCTAACATGGTGAAACCCCGTCTCTACTAAAAAAATACAAAAAAATCTAGCCGGACGAGGTGGCGGGCGCCTGTAGTCCCAGCTACTCGGGAGGCTGAGGCAGGAGAATGGCGTAAACCAGGGAGGCAGAGCTTGCAGTGAGCCAAGATCCGGCCACTGCACTCCAGCCTGGGCAACAGAGCAAGACTCCATCTCAAAAAAAAAAAGTGTTTCATAAAAGAAAAAAAAAAAAGGCTAAACTGGATTACCTTTGGGATGCCCTCCAACTCTGAAATGGAAGGACAGGGGATGCTTCTACCTTCAAACTAGGATAAGGCTTGATTGATAAGATGAGGCCTAGAGCCTGAAGGAGATGTTGCTGAATCTAAGGCCTCCCAAAGAAGAGCTTAAGGACCAAATCTGACAGACTGATTTTATCCATAGTTAAAAGTGGTTTGCTGTTTTATGATCATCTCAGGAAAAACAAAGCAAAACAAAAAAATGGCAGCCTTCTGGCTACATCCAATACACAGATATTGTGGTATGCTTTTGTGTGCTGGGGGAGGTTTGGCATAGTGTTTCAATTAGATGCCAACATTAAAAAAAATTAGATTTCACCCCAAAAATCTAAATTTCAAGAATTACTTAGAAAAAATAAGTCTAGCAATGCTGGGCCTACTTTCCCACAAGGCAGCTGAGTAGTGGCCGTCCACCTACTTGGGGATTGTGCTTTGCCATCTGCTGCAGACCCAACCACTCCCTGTTACTCCTGGGTATCTACCACCATTTATCAACCCCAGCCTATTTCTTATGTAACCCCTTTAAGCATCTGAGGTTCAATCACGATTATGGCTTTGGTTAGTGGATCCTGAAGTTTTAGCCAATCTCAGTACATAGAACTTCCATAACAAGCAAGAGCTCAAAGATTCTTATAGACATTATTATGCCCTCACAAAAACACCTACAGAACACATAAGTGATGAAAAAATTACTTTTTTACAATAGGATGAACTGCCAATATTTTTAGTTAATTACATTGAAAGACTTAAAACCCTATAAAAACCAACCTAGTATATTTACTGGATGTTCCTCTGTTCTAGTAACATCACATGAATCACTGAAGCTTCCCAGCATTTTCCCTTCATTCCTCTCCAACTCTCTATTTAAGGATATAGTTGGCCTAAAGTCGTTCTCAAAGAACTAAGGGCTATGCTTGGATTGTTACATATATAACAGACAGAATGGAGATTTGTTTGGTTACTGCCGTCAATATTCTCCAAAATAATTAAAAATTTGTTATACTTGGTTACGGATATTAATGAACTAAACCAACTTCAAAGCTAAGAAACACACTTCCTTCAAAAACTCAAATTTCTTCATTTCTTTTTTGGAGACAGAGTCTCGCTCTGTTGCCCAGGCTAGAGTGCAGTGGCGTGATCTCAGCTCTCTGCAACTTCTGCCTCCTGGGTTCAAGCAATTCTCCTGCCTCAGCCTTCCAAGTAGCTTGGATTACAGGTGTATGCCACCACGCCCGGCTAATTCTTTGCATTTTAGTAGAGACAGAGTTTTACTGTGTTGCCCAGACTGGTCTCAAACTCCTGAGCTCTGGTAGTCTCCCCACCTTGGCCTCCCAAAGTGCTAGGATTATAGGCGTGAGCCACCACACCTGGCTCAAATTTCTTCATTTCTCCTCCTCATAAATATTATCCAATGAACCAGTTATGGTTTGAGGGAGTCTCCTTTCAAAACATATCCACAGCGAAATCTACTAAAAATAGGTAGGATTTTTGGAATGAGTCATTGAATAACAAACTTTGCACATTATAGAAAAAAGATAAAATTGTCTGGGACTTGAAAATCAAAATAGGAAAAATCAGACAAGTTCACAAGACTCCAACAAACAAGCAACAAACAAGCAAAATGCTGAGAAATTCAAATTTCTTTGAAGAACTTCTTAGATTCTCCCTGATTATAGATTTTACATGTAAAGTTTTTAAACTTACATGTAAAAAGTTTTTAAACCAAATTACCATATCTGTTTTCATTCTCAGACTTTTATAAATCAGAGTACAGAAAAGAGCACCTCAGTGTGAATAATGTTACAGTGTGAATCTTCCTTCTTCAGCTGGTCTGGAGTTTTACAACCAGGAATGAAAAGCAACATATTGGAAGTGTCTGCTATCTTCAAGTCGTATGTTTTGTCTTTACTGCACAGCACAGCTTGCTCGTCTTTATCACCACGAATCACAAGACTGTAGCAAAATGGGGGGAAAATACATGATTTATTGACATTCCAGTAGACATTTTCATTAGAAACAGTTCTCAAACCCTCTAGGCTTACAGAACTTAGAATTAAGTTTTGATGCTGCCTCTGCCCCCTGCTAGCACAAAGATGGATTCCACATAGCAAGCATTGGGCTAAGTGAGAGCCACACAGACGGCCCACCCAGAGCCTCATTAAGGAAAAATAACTAAAGATGGGCAAGACAGATCCATAGAGGCCAAGGGGACAAATGGCACTACATGGCATCTTTGTGCAAACTGCTGGAAAGAACATAAGACAAAGCATCCCGAAGCCTCAGTCAAGCTGTCACAATTTTCTACAACATGCTAAAGTGTACTTCTCACATGTATGCATAGGCATCTTAAAGAATGTTGTTTAAAAGCAAAGTGGGATTCAGTGGGTCTGGGATGGGACCCAGGGTCCTGTATTTCTAACAAGCTCCCCGAGAAAGACCAAGCTGCTGCTTCTGGTACCACCCAAGTGTCGTCCTTGCTTTGTTCTGAGTATTCCCTCACAATCAAAGCAGCACATCCTGGCCCAACCATAAGTTGTGTTGCAAAAAAATTGGGACCTTATGAAAAAAAGGATGCAGTGGTGAATGAAAAATATGAAAAGGATATGTTTACAAACTGGACTAAACCAAAGACTTTGACAAAGGGATTTTGTCACCGCTGAAGAAAAGCAAGGACACCGTGGCTCATGCCTGTAATCCTAGCACTTTAGGGGGGGCTGAGGCCAGAAGATCGCTTGAGAGCAGGAGTTTGAGACCAGCCTGAGAAACAGAGCAAGACCCCATCTCTACAAAAGAAAAATTTTAAAGTTAGCTGGGTGTAGTGGTGCACATCTGAAGTCTCAGCTACTCAGGAAGCTGGTGGGAGGATCACCTGAGCCCGAGTAGTCACGGTACCATCATGCAGTGAGCCATGATTGTGCCACTCCACTGCAGCCTGGCTGACAAGAGTAAGACCCTGTTCCCACCACCCTCTTCCCAAAAAAATGATAAAGAAAAAAGAAGGAAGAGGGAAAGGATGAAGGTGAAGAGGAGGAAAAGGAAGGACTAAAGACAAAGATGATGGCAACGACAGGGGAGTTGGTTCTAGCAGTTTTCCTTGTCTGTAAAGTATTTAATACTCCTGTGCGCAACTCGTTTCTTTTGAATAAATAATAAGAAACCAGAAATAGCAGACTGTGTATTTATTTTTGACTAAGTCTTCATTTAAGTGAAAAGAATAAAAGGTTTTTTAGATTCCCAGCGCTAATAAATGCTTGATAGGCCCAAGTACCTAGTCTTTAACATTTATTTGTCTAACTGCACCACCCCCACTTTGAAATATTTTGTTTATACCATCCCTCCCTACACCCCAAAATTAAAAACACACGTTTCCAGGGCCTTTGTTTGTTTGTTTGTTTGTTTTTGCCAGCTGGATTAACTAGAACTGGACCGACAGAAAGCCCTCACACCTGAGTTCCTTTCGCAACTCTCCACCAACTGAGCTGGGATGGAAACAGACGAGTGAAGTTCTTTCAGTTCCGTTAAAGGTACTTTGAGGTATATAGTAAGTATCTGAAGAATGGCCAGTTTACTCTAATACTCTTTGGTGGGCAAAGTTCGAAAATTGAAAGAGCCTAAAGGATTCCATTAAGAAAAAAGAGAAAAAAATAGCCTAATAAAATATAGGTGTTGGAGGACCAATTGTGCAGAAGAGAATCAAGCTGGAGCTTCCTATTTTGCAGGAGTTGGGACTGCACAGGGTGGAGGGATACAACGATTCTCTAGACTTCTCAAGACTGCTTTAAAAAAACTACCTCAACTTCGACTTTTAATCAATCATCTTGCAGCAACTTTGTTTCTGACCTGGAATTAGAAACAGCTTCAGATCCCTACTGAGCAAGTTTGCTTTGGGGTGGGTGGGGGTCTCACCCAATTACCAAGTCTGTAAGCTGATTCCCAACACTTCCTATCTATCGTCTGAGTAAAATAAATATAAGTGGAAGGCAAGAATTCTATAAATATTGGATATCACCACTGTATTTTAAGGTAGAATGACCGGTGTCCTGTAGAGTCCCTGTAATCACCGGTAACTCTTCAAAAACTTCACTGAGGTTGTATTAGTATTTCCTGACCTGCTCCCGCTGACACACGCCTCCAAAGTCAGCTGGACCAGTGCTACTCATCACCGCAGTGCAGCTAACTGGACTGCCCACGGGAGGCGTGGACTCCTCGGGAACAGGCTATGAGCCCCCCGCCAAGTCAGTGCATCTCTCTGGCCGTTTCCTCATCCCGAGTTTCCCCGGTTAGAAAATAACGTGGCCGGCCCCAGGCTGGGGGCGCGGTGTGTCCAGGGCTCACCTGTGTCCATCCTCCAGCTGCTGGCACAGCGTGGGCTCCAGCTCCAGCAGGCAGAAGTCGCCGGCGCTGGCCCCCGGGCCGAAGCCCAGGCAGTGCACCGCTGGCAGCAGTTCGGCCGCGTTCAGCTTGGCGATCTGCAGCGTCGCATCCACCTCCTCGCGGGTCCTCTTCATCGCAGCGCCGGGTCTAGGAGTGCCGCCGCGCCCGGGTGGCGGCGGGCTTGGCAGGCAAGAAATAAGTTCCCAAGCAGCGGGACGCTAGGAAACCTGAACGTTTCGAAAGCCCGCCAAGGCGGCAGTGGGCGTGTTTCCGGGGCGGAGCGCGCTGCGGGCTCGCCCTCGGGAAGGCCTGCGCGCTCCTGGGTGCGTGAGCCCCTCCGTGCCCCACGCTGTACCGCGACTGCAGGAAGGAAACGCGGCTTCCCGGGGGGCGGTCTCGGCGGAAGCTCGCAGGGCAGAGCTGCGACCCGGCGAGTTGGGACACGGATCCCTCGCCCACCCTTTCCGCTGTGCCCTTGCCCGCCCCCCATCCTATCTCCAGCCCTGGTTTCCAGCCGATGCTCCCATTTCCTCGCCGTCCACTTTGTCTCATCTTCCGCCAGTGGCGGGCACTGTGATAACCACTTGGCACGTATAATTCCCATGAGCCCGTTGCCACAACCCTGTAAGGTGGTCCCTTGGTCATTACCTTTTGCTAGTGAGGAAGCAGGCTCCTTGCTCGTGATGGCAGAGCCAGGAGGTAACAGAGTCTGACTCCAGCTTAGTCGACTGTGGCTCCAAAAGCTTCCTGCGGGGTTTTGTGCAAATAACCCATGCTTGGGAGCCAGGCCCCGAGGAGTATCTCACTTCTTTGGGCCAGGGCACCATCATATCTGGAGACAACGGCGAGACTAGTCTATTCGTTGAATACCTAGTGTTAACCAAAAAGTGACTGATGCAGGTCTCGTTCAATAGAGGTTGATTTAACCAAGGTTGAGGACGCACCCGAAGGGAAAAACACAAGTCACAGGAGCATCTGTGACTTGCACATTTTCCAAAGGTTTGGGGAACTTCAGTATTAAGAGTTTTAAGAGAAAAGGTTTTCACTATGCGCACATACATGGATTGCTTGCAACAGCATAATGTGTAAACTTTCCTAGAGGTGCTTACAGACTCATTTAGGGCCCTGGCTGTCCCTGAGAGCTAAAATAGTCTGGGAGAAATCACTTTACAGATGGTGACCTCCTACTAGTTAGTGCAAATCAGACCTTGCTTGAAGTGAAAGAAAGTGGTGGGTAAGGTGTTGAATTCAAAGGATGTGAGCAGGCATTTTTTTCAACTCTTGGGTAAAATGATATGAAAATACCAGAGTAGGTCATCCCAGGAGTCTGGGCAGTGCTTTCACTGGTGGTGGAAAGGTTGGTTCATGTGACCTACTTCTTCACTAGCCTCTTTTAAAACATCTGAATGCATAGGAATTCGGTGGAATGAAATCCTGAAAGTGAAAGTGGTTGCCTGATGAGAAGTTATTATTGAAGAGAATCAACCGTTGTAGTTGCTCTATTAAATGGGAAACATTCCCTACAACTAGAAGCAGTGTCAACTAGAACCCTGACATTTACATCAGACAGGCATGGCTGGGAATCCCAACTCTTTTCAGAACTGTGTGACCTAAGGCAATTTACCTAATTTCTCTGAGTACAACTTCCTTATCGATAAAAAAGGAGATAAGACCTACATTCTAAAATGCATGGCTGCTTAATAAATGGCAGCAGTTCTTTTTGTTTTTATGTATTAATTCATTATGAATTTAATTTCCAATTAGTGATATGAAATTATTGCCATTAATTTGATATTCTGGCAGGGAGTTGGACCTGGGTTCCTCTCATAAGATAAAATGATGATAGTTTTTATTTATTCATTCTTTAAAATTATGTTAATACGTTTTTCTAAAGTAAGAAATTTTCTGTACCTTTTCAAAAAATGATTGAAGCTGGCTTAATCATTCATCTGGTAGGAGGAAAAAAATATTCTTTATCAGGTAAAAAAATGAACAGTTATAATAAATTTCGAAAGTTCTGTTCATGAGAACGGAATCAGTTAAAATTGATTCCGTACTCATTGACACTGTACTCTTGATTATATTGCTTATATATTGTGTTTCATGGCATGAAATGAGAATTTTATTTACTAAATCATAGTTCATATTATAGAATCATGTATGCAACTTTTTTCCTTTTCTTTTCATCTCTTCTCTTCTTTTTTATTCGATAAAGAGCACAGGGACAGTCGGGCACAGTGGCTCACGCCTGTAATGCCAACACTTTGGGAGGCTGAGGTGGTCAGATCACCTGAGGTCAGGAGTTCGAGACCAGCCTGGCCAACATGGCGAAACCCCGTCTCTACTAAAAGTACAAAAAAAATAGCCAGGCATGGTGGCAGGCGTCTGTAATCCCAGCTACTCTGGAAGCTGAGACAGGAGAATCGTTTGAACCCAGGAGACGGAGGTTGCAGTGGGCGGAGATTGTGCCACTACACTCCAGAGTGAGTCTCTGTCTCAAAAAAAAAAAAAAAAAAAAAGGAACACAGTGACTTCCAGGCATTCCAAAAACTGAAAATGAAAATGTAGCCTTGGTTTGGGTCCTCATTCTTATTACTGTGACTCTCTAACAGATTTTCCTGCTTTTCATCCCCCTTCCCACTGCCCATCCATCTCTATACCACAATCAGATTAATTTTCTGAACCTTAAGTTATCTAATGACATTACACTATGCTTACAGGTCACCAACGCCTCCCTCTCCTGTCAAAGCTCATACTCAAACCTCCACTGGCTTCTGGTTTTCTGTGCTCTGTGTTCGTTCTGCCTTTCCAGACTCCATGGCCCTGAGTAGTCTTCACACACAAGATAGTCAAACCTACAGATGGCCCTGTCCTTTCCTACTTTCATGCTTGTGTGGCCAGGCATGTTTAATTTCAGCCATCATTTACAAATTATTATTATTATTATTTGAGATGGAGTCTGGCTGTGTTACCCAGGCTGGAGTGCAGTGGTGCGATCTCGGCTCACTTCTGCCTTCTGGGTTCAAGTGATCGTCGTGCCTCAGGCTCCCAAATAGCTGGAATTACAGGTGTGTGCCCCATGCCCGGCTAACGTTTGTATGGTTAGTAAAGACGGGTTTTCGCCATATTGGCCAGGCTGGTCTCGAACTCCTGACCTCAGGTGATGGTGATCCGCCCATCTCAGCCTCCTAAAGTGCTGGGATTACAGGTGTGAGCCACCGTGCCCAGCTCATTTATAAATTAGAAGAGTTTTCATTAACATTTTGGTTTTTCGTCTTTTTTTAAAAAATCAGGTTATCTCTCAACGTGGGACTCATATTTCTGGATAGCAGCAGTGGGCTGGAGCTGCTAATGGTTTCTTCATAGTTCTTTTCAGGCCTGTGCCAGGCTCTCTCAATAATGGACACTTATATTATTCTTCAGTTCTGGGAAGTTTTATTATATGATTTCCTTGATAAGATCCCCTCACCCCTACCCCATCCCAGATTTTTTTTTCTTTGTTTCCTTATTTTATTTCTTTTCTTTTTCTTTTCTTTCTTTTGAGACAGGATCTCACTCTGTTGCCCAGGTTTGAGTGCAGTGGCTCCATCTCGACTGACTGTAACTTCTGCCTCCCAGGCTCAAGCTGTCTTTTCACCTCAGCCTCCCAAGTAGCCAGGACTACAGGCATGGGCACCATCGTGCCTGGCTAATTTTTGTATTTTTTTTTTTTTTTTGGTAGAGATGGGGTTTTGCCATGTTGGCCAGGCTGGTCTCCAACTCCGGGACTCAAGTGATCCACCCGCCTCAGCCTCCCCTAAGTGCAGGGATTACAGGCATGAGCTACAGTGCCTGGCCTGTTCTATATTTTGGAAATCTACTTTTTATACTTTCTTATATAGACATGTAAGTTTCAATATCAGATATTTGGTTTTAGAACGATAAAGAAAATGATAGAAAAAGTGGGGCAAAATGTTAACAATTGGTACAGCCGGGTAAAGTGAATAAAGGTCAGGGAAACTCAAAGCCTAGGTACAAGAAGTGAGTGATGGCCCTAGGGCAAGTATCAGGTTGATTGAGCAGCTAAGCTGGTAGTTCCCTCGTGTCCAGCTACAATGAGCTAGCAGTAACTTTGTAAGCTAAAGCAGTGGGAAATGGTCTTGGATAGGCAGAGAAATGTGCCCCCTCCCCACCTTGCAGCTAATGAATCATGCAGCGGTGGGGAGCATGAGCTCCCAGAAGACAAACTACCACTAAACCTCCCTATTCAAGGTATGGCCTTACTCCCTCCCCACAATCTCTGGAGTTAGGGAGAGAACACAGAACAGCTGGTACACAGGGCTTCTCAAATATAAAGCCGAAGAGAGAATCATCATTTGTGTATATCCAATAGCACAAAATAGAGACATCTAAAATCATCAAATAGAAGAGTTAGCACTCAAGGAGGCAGAATAGAGCAAAAACCACATGACTTTATGGCAAATACACTATCTTCACAGTAATGGGAGATAATTCACAGAAAAGAGTCAATCAGAGATCAGAGATCATTTCCCTGCTTCCCAAATGTCGGTGCCATTTGGAATGACATATTCTTTGGCAGCCCCTCACATTAGGTCTTTCACTCATAGAGTAAGAATTACTAGGCCAGGTATGGTAGCTTATGCCTTTGGGAGGCCAAGGCAGGAGAATTGCCTGAGCCCAGGAGTTCAGGACCAGCCTGGGCAACAGGGAGACTGCATCTGTACAAAAATAAAAAAATTATAGTAGAAAAGGTCAAGTAGAACACTGAAATAGACTTCATGCAGAAGTTAAAAACAGCATCACATAACAGTGGTAATGGTAAACATTAATGCTACCCTTAAAGATTTAAAGAATGCAGAGATAGTGGTTCCTCTTATACCTGCATTTAATTCACTTGTCTGGCCCTGCAACTACTATGATGAATGTCATATATTTCCTAAGACAGTTTAGCATGGTTTACGGTTTTTGTATCTGTTATGTCTGACCTCATCTCTCCCACCCTTTTTTCTTTTTCTATTTATAGGCATATTTGTTTTGTTGCTTATTCATCATCTTTCATTGGGTTGCTTTTGTTTGCTTTTTCCTCCAGCAGTTTGGAATATGTGTACCCTAGCCCGACTCATCTACGGCTTTCCTTTTTCCTCTTGAATGTTTCCTCTTCAATGTTTCTTTGTAGCATTGGGCACGCTGACTGTCTTTTTTGTTTTTTTTGTTTTGTTTTGTTTTTTGTTTTGTTTTGTTTTGTTAGGTTTTTATTTACATCATATTGCCTCCTGCCATACAGGGCTCTGTCTGGCATTTTCTTCCTATGTTCTTTATCTGGGTGACACCTATTCATTCTCTAGCCGATAACACTGTCTGATAGAACTGACTGAGATGTTGGAAATGTTCTATAGCTGCACAGTTCAAGTGGTAATTACTAGCCCCATGTGGCTTTTTAGTGCTTGAAATATGGACAGTGAGAATGAGAAACTGAATTTTAAATTTTATTCCATTTTAGTTAATTTAAATTTAAACATCCACCTGTGGCTCGTGGCTACTGTATTGGAACGCTGAACTCCCAATCAATAGTCGCTTCTCAGAAATCTTTCTCTGATCTCCCTGATCAGGTCAAATCTCTCTAATATAGGCTCTCATGGTAGAAGGTCTTCTCATTTTTAGTTGTGAGTAAATTGCAATTTTATATTTATTTCTGTGATTACTTAAGGTCTTTTTTGTCAGACTATAGACTTCAGTAAGATAAGACTTTGGTTATCATTAAGCAAGTGCCCAGCATGTAGTGGATCATGATATATATTTGTTGAACAATTTGTTGAATGAATGAATGAATTATAACAATGCTTTACCTCTAAGGAGAGCAGTAGAAGGGTAGATAAAAAGGGATTTCTGATTTATCTTTATATATCTCAACACAGAGAACAAATTCATGCATTAAATATGTGCAATTAAAAACATTTAAAATTTTTCCTCAGCTTTACAAAACCCAGTGTACAGACAATAACTTCATATGAACAGGTAATAAATCATACATGAATAAAGAGAAAGAAAAAAGGAAAGAGAAGAAGGGAGGGAAAAGGAGAAGGAAAGAGTTGATCATTCTATTTTGTGACACAGATTAAAGGGGGACAAGAATAGAAGCAAGGAGATCTGCTAAGAGGCCAAATGAGTGATGAAGGTAGCTGGATTTAAGAAGTAATTTGGGCTGGCCATGGTGGTTCTTGCCTGTAATGCCAGCACTTTGGGAGGCCCAGATAGGAAGACTGCTTGGGGCCAGGGTTTGAGACCAGCCTGAGCAACATAGTGAGATCCCTATCTCTACCAAAAAAAAAAAATCTTTAAATAAAATAAAAATTAGTTGTTGTTGTTGCACATGCCGCAGTCCCAGCTACTCAGGAGGCTAAGGCAGGAGGATCACTTGATCCCAGGTGCTTGAGACTGTAATAAGCTATGATTGCACCACTACACTCCACCTTGGGTAACAGAGTGAGACCCTATTTCTTTTTTTATTTTTTATTTTTATTTATTTTTTTTGAGACAGAGTCTTGCTCTGTCACCCAGGCTGGAGTGCAGTGGCACGATCTCGGCTCACTGCAACTTCCGCCTCCTAGGTTCAAGCGATTCCCTTGCCTCAGCCTCCTGAGTAGCTGGGATTACAGGTGTCTGCCACCACGCCCAGCCAAAGTTTTTTGTATTTTTAGTAGAGATAGGGTTTCACCATGTTAGTCAGGCTGGTCTTGAACTCCTGACCTCAGGTGATCCACCCGCCTCGGCCTCCCAAACTGCTGGGATTACAGGCATGAGCCACCATGCCCAGGCCCTATTTAAAAAATAATAATAATAATCTGGAGATAGCCTGTAATCCCGGCACTTTGGGAGGCCGAGGCGGGTGGATCACAAGGTCAGGAGATGGAGACCATCCTGGCTAACATGGTGAAACCCCGTCTCTACTAAAAATACAAAAAATTAGCCTGGCGTGGTGGCGGGCACCTGGAGTCCCAGCTACTGGGGAGGCTGAGGCAGGAGAATGGCGTGAACCCGGGAGGCGGAGCTTGCAGTGAGCCGAGATCGCGCCACTGCACTCCAGCCTGGAGAGCGAGACTCCGTCTCAAATAATAATAATAATAATAATAATAATCTGGAGACAGCATGGAAAACAGTGAACTTGGAGTTTGAATTAAGGTCTTGCCAGAAGCTAAAATATAAAGCTTTAAAGTGTACATATATTGTAGTTATGAGAGTGCCTATGATTGAGATCATCCAGGGACAGTGTGATGTGCAACGGATAAAAGGGCTGAAGTTAAAGCCTGCTAACATTTGAGGTTGAAGCCTTGAAAGAAGTATCTCCCCAGAGGAAAGAATTGCAGGCAGTTGGAGATATAGAATAAAGCAGTGTCTTGGGAACTGTATTACTTTGTTTCAAATAAGCAAGTTCTGGTTTACAGCAAGATTCATTTCATTCTGTGAAAACTAGAGTAACTTAAATTTTAACGTCCCATCTTTTGTTAAACTTCCAAGATTTTGCTTATAAAACAATCAGGATTTTTTCCCCACTAGATGGCGGTATTATTTAATGTTTTATAGAGCAGCCTGCTTTGCCTTTTTTTTCTTCCACTGCCTTAGAAAAGGAAAGTGAAGGAATATTTATTCAATATTTACTGAGTTAAGCACTTAACTGAGTACCCTGTATAGGCAGGGCGCGGTGGCTCACGCCTGTAATCCCAGCACTTTGGGAGGCTGAGGCGGGCAGATCACAAGGTCAGGATATCGAGACCATCCTGGCTAACATGGTGAAACCCCATCTCTACTTAAAATACAAAAAAAAAAAAAAAAAAATTAGCCAGGCGCGGTGGCGGGCGCCTGTAGTCCCAGCTACTCGGGAGGCTGAGGCAGGAGAATGGCGTGAACCCGGGAGGCGGAGCTTGCAGTGAGCCGAGATCATCGCGCCACTGCACTCCAGCCTGGGCGACAGAGCGAGACTCCGTCTCATAAAGAAACAAACAAACAACGACAACAACAAAAACAACTGAGTACCCTGTATATGCTATCTCATGCAGTCCCTGCAATAATAATGTAAGTCAGAATCTTGGCATTTCTCTGTGCAAAATGCTTCAGTGGATTCTGATCTCCTTTAGAATAAAAACCAAAGTCCTTACCAAGGCCCATAAGACCTTACACAATCTCCATTGCCCCCACCTACCATAACCCATACCTTGCCACATTTACAGAACACACTTTTACCTCAGGGCTCCTTTGTTTTTTTAATCAACCTTTTTGAGGTATAAATTAAGTAAAATAAACTGCATCTGTTTAAAGTATACAATTTAATCTTTTGGCACACGTACACACTGATACCTTCTCTTTCTTAGAGGCAGGAGCAAACTTTTTGGGGTGATGAGAATATTCTGCATATTTGGTTTTTAATATTCTGCACATTCTCATCACCCCCAAAAGTTTGCTCCTGCCCTAAGTAAAAGAAAGAGAAGGAATATTTATGAAATACTAATTTCTATTTACTTTGTATTTGCGTTACTCTTCTTTTTCTAGATTCTTATCATTGTGTTAGACCTTTCTTCTTTTCTAATATAAATACTTAAAACTATTAATTTTCCTCTAAGCTCTGCTCTAGTTACATCCCACAAATGTGGAGATGTAACTGAAGTATTGGAGAGTTATCTTTCTTTTCTTTTATTTATCTTTTTGGAGACAGAGTCTCACTCTGTCACACAGGCTGGAGTGCAGTGGCGCAATCTCGGCTTGCTGCAACCTCTGCCCCCTGGGTTCAAGCTATTCTCCTTCCTCAGCCTCCCAAGTAGCTGGCATTACAGGTGCCTGCCACCATGCCCAGCTAATTTTTGTATTTTTAATAGAGACAGGTTTCCCCATGTTGGCCAGGCTGGTCTTGAACTCCTGACCTCAGGTGATCCACCCGCTTTGGCCTCCCAAACTGCTGGGATTACAGGTGTGAGCCACTGCACCTGGCCGGAAAGTTATCTTTCATTACTACACAGTTTGAAATGTTTTGTAATTCTTGTGATTACTTATTTGATCCATGGATTATTTGGAAGTGGATTGTATTTCCAAGTATTTGTGATTTCCTAGATATTTTACTAATTTTTAATGTAATACTATCATGGTTTAATTTAATTTAATGCCATTATGGTATTGCTTATATGTGGAGAACATACATACTGTCTATGATTTCAATCATTTTGAATGTATTGAGACTTTCCTGGTGAAAATATTATTTTCTTATTTGTTTTTTCCCCTACTTTTTTCTTATTTCCCTCACTTTTTGCCCGCTTGTGGACTATTTGAATTTTTAAAAGAATTTCATTATAATTTATCTATTGATATTTTAGCCCTTTCTCTTTGCATTTTTTTTCCAGTCATTATTGTAGAGGTTAAAATCTACATCCTTAACTTTTCACTGCACACTTAGAGTTAACACTGATCAGTTCATTTATCATGTAGAGAACTTGCAGTCATATAGATCCCTTAAGACTGTCTTTCCATCCCTTGTGCTATAGTTGTTGTATGTATCATATCTACATACATTATAGACAATGGTGGCTGGTTAATGTTTGACAACCGGATCTAAAGAAAAAGGTCCAGTTTACAGTGTTTGCTGATTTCCATAGTGTAAATATTCTCACCATGGCCAATTTCAAGTTACCAGTGTATCTTCAACTGGTTCATAAATTTCCTGAAAATTTAGCAATTGGTTCTCATGAGCTAGTACATGCCAGCTTTAGTATCCTGATGATTATAAACCCAACAATGTTGTAATTTTGCTTTAAACAATCACATATATTTTAAAGAAATTAAGGCCAGATGCAGTGGCTCATGCCAGCACTTTGGGAGGCCAAGGCAGGTGGATCACCTGAGGTCAGGAGTTCGAGACTAGCCTGGCCAACATGGTGAAACCCCGTATGTACTAAAAATACAAAAATTAGCCAGGCACGGTGGCATGCGCCTGTAATCCCAGCTACTCGGGAGGCTGAGGCAGGAAATCGCTTGAACCCGGGAAGTGAAGTTTGCAGTGAGCTGAGATCACGCCATTGCACTCCAGCCTGGGTGACAGAGCAAGACTCCAAATCAAAAGTAAATAAATAAGAAATAAAAATAAAGAAATTAAGAGAAAAAAAATCTGTATTTTCCAAGAGATATACATATATCGTTTGTTATGCTCTTCATTTCTTCCTAAATTCTGAGTTTCTAATGTGGTACCATTCTCATCAGCATGAAGGACTTCCTTTGCATTTCTTGTAGTGCAGGTTTCCCAGAAACAAATTTTACTAGTGTTATTTTGTCTTAAAATATTTTTGCAGGTTTATTTTTTGTGTGAAAAACAAAAACGATATAAAAATTTAAGAAATATTTTAATTTCATTTAAATACTTGGCCAGGCACGGTGGCTCACACCTATAATTCCAGCACTTTGGGAGGCAGAGGTGGGCAGATAACCTGAGGTCAGAAGTTCAAGACCAGCCTGGCCAACATGGTGAAACCTTGTCTCTACTAAAAAATACAATAGCCAGGCATGGTGATACACACCTGTAATCCCAGCTACTCAGGAGGCTGAGGCGGGACAATCGCTTGCACCTGGGAGGCGGGGGTTGCAATGAGCTGAGATTGAACCATTGCACTCCAGCCTGGGTGACAGAGCAAGACTCTGTCTCAAAAAAAAAAAAAAATTCTTTATAGTCTAGAATTCTACTTTTATAGCTTTTTCTTGCAGCACTCTAAAGAGATTATTGCACTGTCTTTGACCGCCATAGTTTCTCAGTAATCCATTTCTTTTGAATAGTTGTTCATCTAAATATGATGGGTTGCTTTTCTCTATCTATGTTAAAGATTTTTCTCAGGCCGGGTGCGGTGGCTCAAGCCTGTAATCCCAGCACTTTGCGAGGCCGAGGCAGGCGGATCATAAGATCAGGAGTTCAAGACCAGCCTAACCGACATGGTGAAACCCCATCTCTACTAAAAATACAAAAATTAGCCAAGGGTGGTGGCACATGCCTGTAATCACAGCTACTCAGGAGGCTAAGGCAGGAGAATCTCTTGAACCCAGGAGCTGGAGGTTGCAGTGAGCCAAGATTGCACTACTGCACTCCAGCCTGGGCAACAGAGCGAGACTCTGTCTCAAAAAAATAAAACAATAAAGATTTTTCTCTTTATCCTACATAAACAAAAGCACGCTGGGGCCCTGAATAATTGTTTAGAGTGTAAATGAGTCCTAAGACTAAAAAGTTTGAGGCCAGGTGTGGTGGCTCACACCTGTTATCCCAGCACTTTGGGAGGTCAAGGCAGGAGGATCACTGGAAGTCAAGAGTTCAAGACCAGTCTGGCCAAAATGCTGAAACCCCAACTCTACTAAAAAATGTAAAAATTAGTCATGTGTGCCCGGGCATGGTGGCTTATACCTGTAATCCCAGCACTTTGGGAGGCCAAGGCAGGTGGATCACCTGAGTTCAGGAGTTTGAGACCAGCCTGACCAACAAGGTGAAACCTGGCTACTAAAAATTAGCCAGGCATGGTGGTGTGTGTCTGTAGTCCCAGCTACTTGGGAGGCTGAGGCAGGAGAATCACTTCAACTCGGGAGGTGGAGGCTTCAGTGAGCCCAGATCACATCACTGCACTCCAGCCTGTGTGACAGAATGAGACTGTTTTTTTTTTTCTAAAAAATGTTTGAGAACTGTGGACTTATATAGCATCTCCTGCGGGTGGAGTGGTGATAATCTGTAACTTACATTTAATAGTGATGCCATGGACTCTGCTGCCTGTTGGAATCTTCGCTCTGCCACTTACTGGTTGTATGACCTTGGGGTAAATTTCCTTAACTTTGCTTCGGTTTCCTTTCATATAAAATAGAGATGATGATACTACCTAGTCAGGATCCCAGCAGAAAAACAGAACACTCACTAAGCATTTAAAAGAGGAGAATTTATTATAGGAAATGGATTTTATGTGTAATAGAAGATCTGAGAAGCCAAGAAGAGGAAAGGAGAAGCAACTGAGAGAATAGTGACAGCAGAAAGCCTCTACCATCCTCAAGCCAGAGAGACAAGAGAAAGGGACAGTGTTCCTGGTCCCTAGGAGCTGTGGTTCCCCTGGGAAATATAATGGACCTGTTGAGGAAGACCTAAAGCCACAGAAACAAAGAATGTGAAGGAGAAATGCCCTGATTCCTCCTTTATGCCTGCTTTGCAATCTCCCACCAGTACCTCCCATTAACTGAATCCAACTGGAAGCCACATTTCAGTGGCTGGGTCTGGGAAATGCAGCATGCAGGGTCCGGCCCCTTGTGACATAGAGTAGAGCTAGATAGGAATTAGAGAGCAAACAGATCCTAAAAGATTAGCACTCTGTCTCATAGAAACATTGTGATTAAATGATTTAACATTTGGGAAATAGGCCGGGTGCAGTGGCTCACGCCTGTAATCCCAGCACTCTGGGAGGCCAAGATGGGCAGATCGCAAGGTCAGGAGTTCGAGACCAACTGGCCAACATAGTGAAACCCCGTCTCTACTAAAAATACAAAAATTAGTCAGGTGTGGTGGCGTGCACCTGGAGTCCCAGCTACTTGGGAGACTGAGGTAGGAGAACCGTTTGAACCCAGGAGGCGGAGGTTGCAGTGAGCTGAGACCGTGCCATTGCACGCAGTGAGCTGAGACCATGCCATTGCACGCAGTGAGCTGAGACTGTGCCATTGCACGCAGTGAGCTGAGACCATGCCATTGCACTCCAGGCTGGGTGACAAAGTGAGACTCTGTCTCAAAAAAAAAAAAAAAAAAATTGGGAAATGCTTAAAATTGTATCTCACACATAATAAGTGCTCTACGGGGGTTTGTTAAAGACAGCATTACTTCCAACTGTTATAATACTGTTTTTGTGTTTGTTTTAGGGTATTAAGACTTTTTATTATGACAAACTGCAAAGTTTTGACTTTTTGTTTTTAGTGCCTCTGTTGAGAGAACTCTTGTGGCCCTTTATCAAGCAAAACTTTCCAGTAAGCACACATATTTATATCACACTCAATGATTTTTCCAGGTCATCTATTGTGATGGACAAAGGTAAAGATATTTGATAACTTCATCAATGGTATTTTCATTTGAATACAAAATAATATTTTAATGTTGCAAGGCACTGAATAAGTACATTTTCTGTGCCTAGAACTGGGCTGGACCCCACAAAGGAAGAAAGAAGGATGACAAAGGTGCCATGCTTATTTATAATTTAGGAGGAGAGAGAAGACATACACTCAAGAAACAAAATCTATTCCACGCTGTATTGGAGTATGCTGGGTTATATAACATAATGCTGACTGAGGAGTGTGACAGTGCAGGAGTCAGAGCAGGGTGATCTCAGAGAATTGCCATCATTTCCCCTCCTTTTTTTTTTTTTTTTTTTAAGAGATGGAGTCTCACTATGTTGCCCAGATGGCCTGGAATTCCTGGCTCAAGTGATCCTCCCACCTCAGCCTCCCAAGTAGCTTACCACTGTGCCTGGCTCCCCTTTATCTGATGTAGTTAGAAAGCACTAGCTGATTATCCAAGCCCGTAGGGGGATAGAACTGATACCATGTACAGCACTTGCAAAGCTCCTTCGAATTTCCCATTCAGTCCTGTGAAGTTGATGTTACCATCACATTCTTGGTCTGAAACAGCCAATAGTGGAGACAGTTGGGGCTCTCAGTGGCTAGGCAGCCTGGAGGTAATACCACCTACATCACAGGGTTGTGATGAGGCCAGTAAAGTACATAGAAGAGAGCGGCTGGCCTGTGGGAAGAGCTTGGGGCTCAGTGATCTATTGCCTCTATGGAGAGGCAGTAGAATGGAGGAACTTCTAGCAGGGTCTCTAAAGCCAGAGAGGCTGGGTTCAAACCCACCTTCTATCATCTACTACAGAAGACTTGCCTAGTCCTCTTTGGGCCTCAATTTCTTCATCTGAAAATGGGAAAGAAAATAGCCAACTCACAGGGTTATTTTGAGATATAAATGTAATACTTTTTGAACATGGCACATAGCAAGAGCTCAATAAATATAATCTTATTGTTATTCCAGCTAAAAAATTCTAAATCTTACGTAATTCAGTGTCTCCTTTAAAAATAACAGATATGTGGCTGGGTGCGGTGGCTCAAGCCTGTAATCCCAGCACTTTGGGAAGCTGTGGCGGGTAGATCACTTGAGGTCAGGAGTGCGAGACCAGACTGGCCAATGTGGTGAAACCCTGTCTCTACTGAAAACACAAAAATCAGCCAGGTGTTGTGGTGGGCGCCTGTAATCCCAGCTACTTGGGAGGCTGAGGCACAAGAATTGCTTGAACCCAGTAGGCAGAGGTTGCAGTGAGCTAAGATTGCATGACTGCACTCCGGCCTGGGTGACAGAGCAAGATTGTGTCTCAATAAATAAATAAATAACAGATATGTAACTCTCATTTTATTTTGTTGTCATTGAATTAATAGATAACATAACCTTGCTGTGTATGTAATATGAAAAATCAATACAATGCCAACAGAGTATTAAAAAAGAGAAATTATGTGTAATAGTGTATATTTCAGTATTTAAATGATTACAGTAGAAGGCCTAATGTGATAGTTGTAGTCAGATGTTTACAACTACTCATAATGAATAAATTTAGAGTAAGAAAATTAAGACAATATTTAGCTGAATATTGCCATCACTTCTTTTTTATACTTAGCATTTTAAACTTTGGCTAAATAATATATTCCTATTCAACACACACCTAGAATCACCCCACATGCGACAGCTCCAAATGCAGACTGAAGTTGTGTTATACTGGAGGTGTGTATGCCACACAAATGGCACAAAAGAGGAGTAATTTTATGCAGTGATAAACCTTTCTTAGTAATACTCACCTGGCTAATTTTTTGTATTTTTCTTGAGGTTTCACCATGTTGGCCAGGCTGGTCTCAAACCCATAAGCTCAGGTGATCCACCCTCCTTAGGCTCCCAAAGTGCTGGTACCACAGGTCTGAGTTACCGAGCCCAGCCTACATACTAAAATTGTGACAAAAATACCTCATAAGAAAAACATTCAGGATTTGGACCAACCCAATTTTTTTGTGAGTTGTTGTCCCTAACAAGTGAGAATATCTAGCATTCCTAGTCTTCAATCACTAAACCGAGTAGCATTCCCAATAATATGACACACCACAGCCTCCACCCCAAATTTCCCAACAAACCCTACTCGGGGGTGACCCTTTTTCTGTAACCTACAAGCATTTAATGTCATTGCGAAAGCAATCACTAGGTGGCAGCCTATATCAAGGTATTCAAGACCATGCGCGACCCAAGGTTAAGATTAATAAGACTTCCTGGGAGGTGAGCGGGGTTGGAAATGAAGGACAAGAGGATTTCAGCTTTATTTGTAATGTTTTATTTCTATCACTACAAAAAGATTACTCAAATATGACAAAAAATATTAAAAATGGGTGTGAATGAAAAAAGCCATGGAAATTGTACTTTTCTCTATTTTTACATTTATTTATTTATTTATTTATTTATTTATTTATTTATTTAGAGATGGAGTCTCCCTCTGTCGCTCAGACTGGAGTGCAGTGGTGTGATCTGGGCTCACTGCAATCTCCGCCTCCTGGGTTCTAGTGATTCTCCTGCCTCAGCCTCCGGAGTAGCTGGGATTACAGGTGTGCGCCACCATATCCGGCTAATTTTTGTATTTTTATTAGAGACGGGGTTTTACCATATTGGCCAGGTTGGTCTTGAACTCCTGACCTCAGGTGATCCACCTACCTTGGCCTCCCAAAGTATTGGGATTACAGGCATGAACCGCTGTGCCTGGGCTTTTACATTTATTTTTTAAAGACAAGCCCCTTCTTAAAGGATTTACAAACAGAAAGATCTGCACAGAATATTGCTAAATCATCAATCTTCCATTCACAAAGGGAATAAAAATTGTGGTAAATGAAGAATCAGGACTTCATTAATGGTTAAGAACAATTTAAATATTCTGTAAAAAGATGTATATTTGGGCTGAGCGCTGTGGCTTACGCCTATAATCTCAGCACTTTGGGAGGCTGAGGTGGGTGGATCACCTGAGGTCAGTAGTTCGAGACCAGCCTGGCCACATGGTGAAACCTTGTCTCTACTAAAAATACAAAAATTAGCCAGATGTGGTGGCACATGCCTGTAATCCCAGCTACTCGGGAACCTAAGGCAGGAGAATCGCTTGAACTCAGCAGGTGGAGGTTGCAGTGAGCCAAGATTGAGCCATTGCACTCCAACCCTGGCGACAAGAGTGAAACTCAGTCTCAAAAAAAAAAAAAAAGAAGAAGAAGAAGAAAAAAAAGATGTGCATTTGTAGGAAAGAGTGAAACTGCCTTTGTAAAATTATGACTAAGACAGCAAAACTAACTTAACCAGCTCCGTCTTGCTTCTAACATCCAAGCTGTCCTTGTTCATTCCTGGGTGTTGCCTGAACTAACTTGGGGAGAAACTTAGATTACAGTTTAAAGCAAAGACGGTAACAGCCCCTTCACAAAGCAGACCTCCTTCTTGCCTGGGGACTAGATTGCCTCCGTAAAACTAACATTAGCCTTAAGATTAGAAATTATAGTTTAGGGATCATGTAGCTGGAGGCTACAAGATTCTGACCCTCCCTAAACTGCTCCTAAGATCAGTGCTTGTGATATATTGCAGACCCTGAACTTGATGGATCAGCTGGCACCCCCCAGATCGATTAACTGGCTCATCTGATTTGGGGGTCCCCCACCCAGGAACTGACTCAGCACAAGGAGACAGCTCTGACTCCCTATGATTTCATCCCTGACCAATCAGCACTCCTGGCTCACTGGCTCCCCCCACCCACCAAGTTGTCCTGAAACACTTCTCACCGAATGCTTGGGAAGACTGATTTGAGTAATACTAAAACTCTGGTCTTCTGGTTCTAGATCCTTGAGAAATCGCCACACTGTGTACCGCAATGGTTTAACTAATTTACACTCCCACCAACAGTAGAAATAAAAACAAAACAAAACAAAAACAAAACAAAAACAAAAAAAGTGTTCCTACTTCTCCACATCCTCTCCAGCATCTGTTGTTTCCTGACTTTTTAATGATCGCCATTCTAACTGGTGTGAGATGGTATCTCACTGTGGTTTTGATTTGCATTTCTCTAATGACCAGTGATCATGAGTTTTTCTTTATATGTTTGTTGGGTGCATAATACCATTTGACCCAGCAATCCCATTACTGGGTATATACCCAAAGGATTATAAATCATTTCACTATAAAGACACATGCACACGTATGTTTATGGCAGCACCTTGGAACCAACCCAAATGCTCTTCAATGATGGACTGAGTAAAGAAAATGTGGCAGATATACACCATGGAACATTATGCAGCCATTAAAAGGATGAGTTCATGTCCTTTGCAGGGACATGGATGAAGCTGGAAACCATCATTCTCAGCAAACTAACACAGGAACAGAAAACCAAATGCCCCATGTTCTCACTCATAAGAGGAAGTTGAACAATGAGAATACGTGGACACAGGGAGGGGAACATCACACACTGGGGCCTGTCAGGGGGTTGGGGATAGGGGAGGGATAGCATTAGGAGGAATACCTAATGTAGATAATGGGTTGATGGGTGCAGCAGACCACCATGGCACATATATACCTATGTAACAAACCTGCACGTTCTGCACATGTATCCCAGAACTTGAAGTATAATTAAAAACAAACAAACAACAACAACAACAACAACAAATACCTCTGGTCTCTGGCACAGCCGGCTCTGCGTGAATTACTTTCTCTATTGCAATTCCCTGTCTTGATGAATCGACTCTTTCTAGGCAGTGGGCAAGGTGAACCCCTTGGGCAATAAATAGCAATAAACTGCTTGGAGAAGTACAGGAGAATAGCACAGAGAAGGTGGCATTTTAGTTAGTCTTTAAAATCAGGCAGGATAGCCAGGCACAGTGGCTGATGCCTGTAATTCTAGCACTTTGGGAGGTCGGTGGGAAGGTCACCTGAAGTCAGGAGTTCGAGACCAGCCTGACCAACCTGGTGAGATCCCCATCTCTACTAAAAATACAAAAACATTAGCCGGACCTGGTGGCACATGCCTGTAATCCCAGTCACCCAGGAGGCTGAGGCCTGGAGAATTGCTGGAACCCGGGAGGCAGAGGCTGCAGTGAGCTGAGATCGCGCCACTGCACTCCAGCCTGGCTGATAGAGAGAGACTCTGTCTCAAAAAATAATAAATAAATAAATAAAATTCAAGCAGGAATAATATGAATGCATATTAAAAAGCAACAATAAGCATGACAGCTAACATATTAAACTTCATAGCTGACAGTATTCTTTCACGTGTTTTATCAACTCAAGTTCATCTCCTTCTCACATTGCTGCAGACCCTTAGGAAGAGTTCATTACACCAGTGCTACTCCTAGTGTGGTTTGCTAACTGGGCATGATCTCGCCTCACTGCAGCCTCCGCCTCCCAGGTTCAAGCAATTCTCCCACCTCAGCCTCCCAAGTAGCTGGGATTACAAGCACCTGCCAACACGCCTGGCTAATTTTTATATTTTTAGTAGAGACAGGGTTTCGCCATGTTGGCCAGGCTGGTCTTGAACTCCTGGCCTCAAGTGATCTGCATGCCTCGCCCTCCAAAAGTTCCGGGATGACAGACATGAGCCACTGAGCCTGGCTTCATTTTTATTGTTGTATTTCATCAAAGTATCAGGTTTCAATGGGTTGAAAGCATACACACACACACACACAGCTGGTTCCCCCCACCAAACCTTTGAGAAGCACTGGCCCCAAAGCACCAAAACAGACAGAAGGCATGAAAGAGGTAGGTGTGGAGAGCTAGAAGAGAAAGCTCACACTTCATAGTTCCCACCTGTAATAAGTGCTTTCAGTAAATTTTATTTAATCCTCCCAATAACCCAATGGAATTGGTGTTATAATCTTAACTTTACAAAAGAGGACAGCAAATTCAGAGAAGATAATGAACTTGCCCAAATATGGCCAAGAATCAAACCAAGGTTTGTCAGAATTCTGTTTTTCTAAAATATTTATGCTGAATCAATTGCCATATCAGTGTCCTTTTCTCCTTGATCAATATCTAAAAATTACAGTTTACTGAAACCAGTTGCTCCTGGGCTCACAGTCATGGACATGTCTTCAGGATGTGGCTCACCACTTTTTCCCTAAGTTAGGAAAATGATCTGTCTTCTTACCCAGTGGAGCATGGTGTGTGTCATATGTCAAAAGGTCAAAACAATAATAGCAAACCGGTTCCCATTTCCTGTTCACATATACCTACCTATACACACACCACCCCTACACACACTTCTTGTCAGGCAAGAAAAATAAATCATGCTCTCTCACTGTCACTGGAAAAATAGCATCAGGTATTTTCCTGACTTGAATTTTCTTTTCTTTATGTTAAGGTGCTTTTTTATCTCAAACTTACAAATTTGTGTTACTGACATGGATCTTAGAAACTTTACATAATATAAATTTTAATGTTATTTCTTTTTTCTTTTTTTTTACTTGTCAGGGTCTTGCTCTGTTACATACACTGGAATGCAGTGGTGCAATCATAGCTCACTGTAACCTTGAACTCCTGGGCTCAAGTGATCCTTCCACCTCAGCCTCTCAAGTAGCTGGGACTACAGGTATGCACCACCATGCCTGGGTGTTTTTTTCTTTTTTCTTTTTTTTTTTTGTAGAGACAGGGTCTTGCTATGTTGCGCAGGCTGGTATTGAACTCTTGGCCTCAAGCAATCCTCCCGCCGTAGCTTCCCAAAGAACTGGGATTATGTTATTTCATTTACACCACACAACATCCCTATGAAGTAGAAATTATTATTCCTGTTTTATCGATAGGAAAGGGAGGCTAAGAGAAATAACTAGCATAAGGTTGCAAAATTAGCAAACGACAGAATTGAGATAGAAATCGCATGTTTGACTGAGAAGCCTGTGCAAACTCTTGATATTCTATTTAGTAGTTAAAAGATTAAAATATGAGCAACAGACACCTTTTAATCTCATTAACTCTGAGACTTCTGTTCAATGATTTATATATTTTATGCAGAATAAGGCTCTTAGAATTACAGTCACCTAGAACCATGTCTGCTTTGGTCTACATGTCTATTGTGGCCTATTTAAAAAGTTAAGAAGCTTAAATAATTTCTTTTGGCAAAAGAGTCACCTAACATCTGTCTCATGCAGAGTCAGAGCTGGTCTGCTCATGGATGCTCAAGACAATTATTCTTTTTCTGGAGTGGGGCTGAGTATGGCCTTGGGAATCTGCGGAACCAGGGTTTAAGGGCTGCCTAACTTTCTAGGCAAATTACTTCATCTTTCTATACTTAAGCTTTCTCATTTGTAAGTTGAAAACAATACCAAACTCCAGGGTTTTGTGAGGATAAGGTGTTTAGCACAATGTAAAGCACAGAATAAATGCTCAACACACATGAATACTGACATAAACATTACTTCGCCATCCTGCAGACCAACTCCAACTCTGCATGAAACAGAAAAACGAAACATTTATTTGGTACTAATCAAATTTCCTTTCATAATCTTTTATGGGTAGACAATACCATTGTATCCCCATTTTAAGAGGCAGTCTTTCAGTCTTTTCAAAGCATAACTTTGAAGCCGGAATGGCCTGGGTTAGATTTCTTCTTATACTTATTATTATTATTTGAGACGGAGTCTCGCTCTTGCTGCCTAGGCTGGAGTGCAATGGCACTAACTTGGCTCACCCGAACTCGGCTCACAGCAACCTCCGCCTCCCGGGTTGGAGCGATTCTCCTGCCTCAGCCTCCCAAGTAGCTAGGATTACATGCATGCACCACCACGCCTGGCTAATTTTGTATTTTTAGTAGAGATGGGGTTTCTTCATATTGGTGAGGCTGGTCTGGAACTCCTGACCTCAGGTGATCTGCCTGCCTCGGCCTCCCAAAGTGCTGGGTTTACAGGCATGAGCCACTGTGCCCGGCTCTTCTTATACTTATTACTTGCTTGCTTTAGACAAGTAACTTCACCTCTCCAAGCCTGCATCCTGATGCAAAACAAACACCAATATCCATTTTATGATTTATTGTAATAATTAAACGAGGTAATAACATATCTGAAGTATCTTTAATGCAGCAGATGTGAAAAAGTGGTCGCCGTAATTATTTTTATTTTGTAAGGGAGGATTAAACACATTTAAATAGGACATCACAGGAGTGGAGCTGGATCCCAGGTCCGACTGATTCCTAGGCCTGCGTTCCTTATTGATTACAACATAAGACAAACAAGTCGTCTTTGGTGAGAGCGGTTGGGGAGAGAAGAATGTTTAATTTCTCCATGCCCTGCAATGACATGTATAACCTTCACTGTTGACTATTTGGCCAGATTGTTGAATTATGTTTTGTTCTTTGGCAACTTGGGGTATGGAACGTAGAATAACAACGCCTTCACACTAGTAACCTCCAGGCTTGTCCCTAGGATTCTACAGCATGAGCTTTGTGGGTAAAGAAAAGCTCACCAAATTCAGCCTCCAGCAGCACACACAGCTCCGAAGCAGCGCCCCGCCCAGATGTTTATATTTTGCTCCATCGGCCCCGCCCCCCGACCACGAGGGGCTCTAGCCACGCCCCCAAGCTCAAGTTTCTGGGGCCGGACTAGCCCAGCGCGTCTGCCTACCCACAGGGATTCCCTCTTCAGCCAATCCGCTCAGAGCAGAGGAGCTGCCCCGAACAAAGATGGCGCGGGAGGCGTCTGTGAGGGCAGACTGATCCGAGCACCCAAACCCTCGGCGGACAGCGGAGCCAGTGGTAGCGGCACGGCCCCAACCATGGAGGAGGGCGGCAGCACTGGCAGTGCTGCCAGTGACAGCAGTACCAGCGGGAGTGGCGGGGCGCAGCAAAGGGAGCTGGAGCGCATGGCTGAGGTCTTGGTCACCGGGGAGCAGCTACGGTAAGGCAAGAGACACAGCGGGTGAGCTCACGATGGCACTGCCAACGCGTGCCCGCTGCAGTCCTGCGCGCACGCGCTCCCTGGCTCGTGGCTTGCGACTCGCGTGGGGCGCCCGGACGGCTGCAGGCGCGTGGATGGTTCTTGGTGCGCCCGCGCTTAGCGGCTGCAGCCCGGGTCCCTGAGGACTCGCCACGCGGGGCTGCTTGGCAGAAGCCGACGAGCGGGTGGTGAGCGCTGCTCCCTAGCCTGGCTGCTGCAGCCCTGTGCCCGACAGACTCCCTGGCACCCACCGCGCTGTCCGTCTTCCCGTGTACCTGGACGCCGCCAGGCCTCCTGGCTGACAGCCTGCGCCTCGTCCGCCAAGAGAGCAAGAGGGGTCGGTGTGAGGTCCCGAGGAGACCCCAGCCCCTCTACTCCTTGCTAAAAGGAGCAAGACCAACGATGGCCTTCACTAGGTTTTCCTTTTTGCTGACAAGTCTTCCTTCACTTCCCTGAGCCTCGGTGTTTTACATCTGTAAAACAGGGCTGATCACCACGCCTCATTTCAAGGACTTTTGTGGGGTTAAACTGAGAGAGCATTTCTGAAACCCTGCACCTATCAGTTAATTGGCACATCGTCCTCAATCATTTGGGTCCGCAAGGGGGCGTGGAGGCACCTTGTCGGGCTGCCTTGAGGCTGTGCCAACTCCCCGGGCTCGCACGTTTTGGGCAGCAGGATCCATGGGGACCCTGGCTGCTGCAAGAATTAGTACTTGAGGCGTCTCATGGAACTTGGGAACAAGCGATGACCCCTAGAGTTCCCCTTGCCATTCCCATCCCTGTATGGTCCTTCCTCTAGGGCTGTTTGGGAATAGTACTTATAGTCTAACTGGTTCTGCAGCTGCCCTTCGTGTGGTCATAAATCAGTTTGCCAGGAAAAAAGAAAACCCAGCTCTGCGGCGTTTGAGCCACAGCTTGTACTTGGGCCCCTGTTCCTTCTAGTTCTTAGCCTGAATTCCCCAGCTCGTTTTGGTGTGTCAGTGGCTGTGTTTCAGGACCTGAAAGAGTGTCTTGCAAAGGTCTCTGAAGGAAACCAATATTGGAAGTCAGAATTAACTGATTTTTAATGTTACAAAAGGCAAATTGCGCCTATCGATTCTTTGTTGATTTTTAAAAATTTGTGGTCAAAATTAATTTCCTTCATCAAGAGTACTTTCTAATGAAACCTGTCAAGCCTGTCTGTGTGAAGGGACCACCAAACAAGCTTTGTGTGAGCATGAAAGCTTTTTAATCCCCTGGGTGCAGGCAGACTGAATCTAAAAAGGAGTCAGCGAAGGGAGATGGGGAAGGGGTTGCTTTATAGGAGTTGGCTAGATAATGGATAATGGTGTCAGTTTGTGAGGTGCAGTCCAAGAAGGCGGGGGTGACCGCGTAAAGCCCTGTTGTAAAGAGTAGAGTAAGGAAGAAGAGACCTGATATCCCTTGGAGAATAAATGTTGAAGGAGCAGGAGGGTGTCTTGCTGAGAAGATTCAAAGGAGGGGCTACAAAGTAGAAGGTCATCAATATATTGTACAAGGAGAGAAGCAGAGGGGTGGAAAGAAAGTAAATAATGAGAAAGGGCTTGGCTGAAGTAATGAGGGCTGTCCCTGAAGACTTTCGGCAGCACAGCCCAGGTAAGCTGCTGGGACTGATGGGTGTCAGGGTCAGTCCAGGTAAAAGCACAGAGAGGCTGGGACGAGGGGTGCAGAGGAATAGTGAAAAAGGCATCTTTAAGATCAAGAACGGAATAGTGAGTTGTGGAGGAAGGTATTGAGGACAAAAGAGTGTACGGTTTGGGCACCACAGGGTGGACAGGCAAAACAATTTGGTTGGTAAGGCGCAGATCCTGAACTAACCTGTAAGACTTGTCTGGTTTGGGGACAGGTAAAATGGGGGAATTGTAAGGAGAGTTTGGAGGCTTTAGAAGCCCTAGCTGTAGCAGGCAAGTGATAGCAGGTTTCAGTCCCTTTAAAGCCTGCTGTGGGAAAGAAAGTTTAATTTCTCTGCTCTTCATTACTGGGCCATCTTTTTAAAAGTCTTCCGTTGGATAGGGTTACTTATTTTTCATTTATTTTACAAACATTAAATTGCATGATGGCTCTTTTTGTCCAGCAAGTACTTCTTCCTTCAAGATGCAGTTTAAATGCCTCTTCCTCGCAGTCCCCAGAGCACTTGTTATTCCCCGCTTTTCTAGAGCCTGTCTACACTGCAACAGTTTTGAGAGCCATCCTTGTCACACACAGGAGTTAGACCTGGGTTTGGATGACTGCTCCACCATTATGTAGGCAAGTGTCAGCATTAAGTTGTTTCAAGGAAGACTTTAAGCTAGATTGAATCTTGGCTTTGCTGCTTACCAGTGTGGGACCTTGGACAAGTTAGTGCACCTGTAATCCTAGCCCTTTGGGAGACCAAGGCAGGCAGATCCCTTGAAGCCTGGAGTTCAAGACTAGCCTGACCAACATGGTGAAACCTCATCTCTACTAAAAAATACAAGAATTAGCCGGGTGTGGTGGGGCACGCTTGTAATCCCAGCTACTTGGGAGGCTGAGGCGAGAGGATTGCTTGAACCTGGGAGGCAGAGGTTGCAGTGAGCCAAGATAGCGCCACTGCACTCCAGCCGCCACAACAGAGTGAGCCTCCATCTCAAAAAAAAAAAAAAAAAAGAATGAAGAACGATGGGTAATAATGGAATTTACCTCATAGTGTTACTGTGAGGATTAGATGAGTTAGTGCTTAGAACAGTTTCTGATAGATAGGTAGTAAGCACCAGGTTAATATTAGGTAAGGTAGAATTCTGTGACTTTGGACAAGTAAATTCACTTCTCTGAGTCTCTGTTTCTGCGTTTGAAAAAGACAATGAAGATGAATGTATTTCATGGAGTTGTGAGAATTTGCCCCTGGGCTTCATGTATTAATGAGCATTCAACAAATAGTTCCTGGAATTAATTAGTAGTATTGGTCTCTCTGCATCACTGCATGTGACTTCCAGCCAAGCAAGATCGGGCAGGAAGGATTGGGTGGTGGTGAAGAGCACAGGATATAGAACTAGGCTGCCTGGGTTCTTATTCGGCCTCCACCATTTATTCTGTAACTTTAGGACAATACGTTTAGCCTTTCTGCGCCTGAGTTTCCTCTTCTACAAAATGTTATTCTGATGATGCTTCTTCAGGAGCTCTGTGAGGATTAAATGAGATGCTACATGTAAAAGGCTTAGTAAATGTTAGCCACTTAATTCTACTTTGGAAAATTTTAATCATTGCTCTTTTTTTAATCTCAACTGTTTTGGCACTGTAACTAGCACATAGTAACTAAATGAATATTGTAAGTATTCAATCTACTTCTGTTAGTACAGAGCAATATAATAGTCAGAATTTAGGAATTAAAGTGGTCCTATGCCTGGTTTCCTAGTTATTGGAGGATTGGAAGTTCAGTCATTATTGTCACTTTCACAGAGTTCTTCTGTCTGCAGCTACCCTCTCACTGCAGGGTTGTAAGTGCTTTGCAATGTCCAGGCCTCTTGCCTCTAAGTGCTTCACACACTCTCAGTTCCCCTCTGCTTTCTCTCATTTTGCATTACTTTCTGGGTCATCAAAGATGAGGTAGAGGTGATAAGAGGAAACCAAGGACTAGGATTTGAAATAAAAATTTGGCCTCTAGACCCAGTTCTATCAATTTCTTTTTCTTTCTCTAATTGAAGCTATGCCCCCTTGAGCAAGTCACTTAACCTCTCTAGTCCTAAGTGTCCTTCCCTACAGAATGGGAATAATAATATCTTCTCACATTAGATTTGTGGTGTTGATCAAATAGGGTACAACATGGGAAGAAACTTTGTAAAATAAATCAATAAAGCAAGAAGAGTGTTGTTATGACTATTGTAACCTCCAGATGTGAAATTCAGGGCTGGTTCCACAATCCTGACCCTTTATTTGTTGTTTGTTGTTTGTTTTTTTGAGATGGAGTTTCGCTCTTGTTGCCCAGGCTGGAGTGCAATGGCGCGATCTGGGCTCACTGCAACCTCCGCCTCCAGGGTTCAAGCGATTCTCCTGCCCCAGACTCCCGAGTAGCTGGGATTACAGGCATGCGCCAACATGTCCTCTTTTGTATTTTTTTAAATTTATTTTTCTGGAGGCACAAGAATCGCTTGAACCCAGGAGGCAGAGGTTGCGGTTAATTTTGTAATTTATTTATTTATGTATTTATAGTAGAGACTGGGTTTCTCCATGTTGGTCAGGTTGGCCTCCAACTCCCAACCTCAGGTGATCCACTCGCCTCACCCTGCCAAAGTGCTGAGATTACAGACATTAGCCACTGCACCCAGCCAATCCTGACACTTTTTTTTTTTTTTTTTTTTGAGATGGAGTCTTGCTCTGTCACCAGGCTGGAGTACAGTGGCGCAATCTTGGCTCACTGCAACCTCTGCCTCCCGGGTTCAAGCAATTCTCCTGCCTCAGCCTCCCAAGTAGGTGGGACTACAGGTGCATACCACCACGCCCAGCTAATTTTTTTTTTTTTTTTTTTTTTTTGTATTTTAGTAGAGACGGGGTTTCACCGTGTTGACCAGAATGGTCTCGATTTCTTGACTTCGTGATCCACCTGCCTTAGTCTCCCAAAGTGCTGGAATTATAGGTGTGAGCCACCGCACCTGGCCAGTCCTGTCACTTTAAAGGGCAGTTGGTTGTATAAGGACAAGAAATTAACTAACAGACCTAAAAATGTCTCTTGCTTCCTTTTTCAGCTTAACTGCAGGACCCATTTGTTCAATTTTCTTCATATTTTTCCCTTGTCATAAAAGATTTTACTTCCTTCCCCCAATGTCTTTCTGGTTTTGCATCTTAAAGATGCATTTGGGGCTGGGCATGGTGGCTTAACACCTGTAATCCCAGCACTTTGGGAGGCTGAGGTGGGCAGATCACCTGAGGTCGGGAGTTCGAGACCAGCCTGACCAACATGGAGAAACCCCATCTCTGCTAAAAATACAAAATTAGCCAGGCGTGGTGGCACATGCCTGTAATTTCAGCTACTTGGGAGGCTAAGGCAGGAGAATGGCGTGAACCCGGGAGGCGGAGCTTGCAGTGAGCCGAGATCGCGCCACTGCACTCCAGCCTGGGCGACTAAGCGAGACTCTGTCTCAAAAAAAAAAAAAAAAAAAATGATGCATTTCGACACTACTTCACAGCCCCCAGCATGGGTATAACAGAAAAGACAGTCACAAGTGTTTGTGAGAATGTGGAGAAATTAGAACCCCTACATACTGCTTGGTGGGAATGTAAAATGGTACAGCCACTTTGGAAAAAAATTTGGCAGCTTCTCAAATAGTAAACATAGAGTTATCATATGACCTAGAAATTCTGCTTCTAAGTATATACCTAGGAGAAATGAGAAAACATGTCTACATAAAAACTTGTACACAAATGTTCATAGCAGTATTATTCATAATAATAAAAAACAGGGCTGGGTGCAGTGGCTAACGCCTGTTAATCCCAGAAATTTGGGAGGCTGAGGTAGGTGGATCGCCTGAAGTCAGGAGTTCCAGACCAGCCTAGACAACATGAAGAAACCCTGTCTCTACTAAAAATACAAAAATTATCTGGGCATGGTGGTACATGCCTGTAGTCCCATATACTCAGGAGGCTGAGGCACAAGAATCGCTTTAACCCAGGAGGCAGAGGTTGCAGTAAGCTGAGATTGCACCATGACACTCCAGCCTGGGTAACAGAGCAAGATTCTGTCTCAAATAAATAAATAATCAAAGGGCCACGTAAATAATCAAGGAGCTCATGCCTGTAACCAGCACTTTGGGAGGCCGAGGTGGGCAGATCACTTGAGGTCGGGAGTTCGAGACCAGACTGACCAACATGGAGAAACTCTGTCTCTACTAAAAATACAAAATTATCTGAGCATGGTGGCGCATGCCTGTAATCCCAACTACTCAGGAGACTGAGGCAGAAGAGTCACTTGAACCCGGCAGGCGGAGGTTGCAGTGAGCTGAGATGGTGCCATTGCACTCCAGCCTGGGCAACAAGAGCAAAACTCCGTCTCAAAAATAAATAAATAAATGATCAAAAACGGCAACAGCTCAAATACCTATTAACTGATAAATGGATAAACGAAATGTGATATGTCCATATAATGGAATATTATTCAGCAATAAAAAGGATTGGCCATATAATGCAATGACATTTATTTATTTATTTATTTATCTGGGATGGAATCTCACTCCGCAGTGGCTCACGCCTGTAATCCCAGCACTTTGGTAGACTGGGGCAGGTGAATCATGAGGTCAGGCGTTCAAGACCAGCCTGAGCAAGATGGTGAAACCTCATCTCTACTAAAAATACAAAAATTAGCCGGGTGAGGTGGCAGGTGCCTGTAGTCCCAGCTACTTGGGAGGCTGAGGCAGGAGAATTGCTTGAACCCAGACGGCAGAGGTTGCAGTGAGCCGAGATCACACCACTGTACTCCAGCCTGGGTGACAGAGCAAGACTCTGTCTAGAATAGAATAGAATAGAATAGAATAGAATAGAATAGAATAGAATAGAATAATCCAACAATATCACTATTCTCTTTCTAGCAATGGTAGCAATTATAATAATAACAATAACACTTACATGGCACCTATTACCTGCTAAGGACTCTTCTAAGCACTTTATGTGTAGTAATGCCTTTAATCTTTATAGCAACTCTGTATAGTAGATTCCTTTATTACTTTTATTTCATAGATTTAAAAATTGAGGAAAAGATCGTTTAAACCAACAGGCCATAGATTATTCAGCCAGAAAATTATGGGAGAGTTGAGAGCTTCTGCTCTTAAGCTATAATAGTGTTCCCAACTAGTGACTTAGAGGGTTAAAAAAAATGAAACACTAAAACAACTTTAAAACAGAATCATATATATGAGAATATCACATTGCAGTGTGACAACTTTGGTAAACAAAAAGTAGACAAGTAGCTTTTCCATTCTGTTAGGGAAAATCTAATTTTTTCCTGTATTTATATTTTGACAAGTTAGGATTGTTACTTTCTCTACTAAATATTAAACTCAATCTTTCTTGACATGTGGTTTTGAAAAGTGAATTTGGACTCCACTGATTCAGAATTTGCAACCATTTTAATAGGAAGATAAATTGCAGTTCTATTTTGCCATCTGTGAGAATGGGAGTAGGGTAGGGAAGAGAATTAAGAATGTATAATAAAGAGAATGCTTAAATAGAGAGAAAATGCGTTAATCATCAATTTCACTTTAATTAATTTAATTTCATTAATTCATAATTAATTTCACTTTTACTCCTCTACCAAGATGAAATGTGCTAATTACAACAATCTTACCCAATCACTAAGGCTGACTTCCCAAAAGCAACTTACTAGGCTATGAGTTTAGTTAGCTAAATTGGAGGAAATGCAGTTCTTTCAAATTGTTTTTGTCACCTTTGCCTTTTTTCTATAACAGGCTGTCTTTCAGGGTCTTACAGGCTTGATATTGTCTTTTTAATAAAAACGTCCTTAATAAATATTGAATTGCTTTCCTGAATTTATTTTGCAAATGTTAATGCAGTTTTCAGAGAAAAGGTAAAATCAGCCCAGCTGTGGTGGGTCAGGCCTGCAATCCTAGCACTCTGGGAGGCCAAGGTGGGCAGATCACTTGAAGTCAGAAGTTCCAGACCAGCCTGGCCAACATAGTGAAATCCCGTCTCTGCTAAAAATACAACAAAAATTAGCTGGGCATGGTAGTGCGTGCTTGCAGTCCCAGCTACTTGGGAGGCTGAGGCAGGATAATCGCTTGAACCAGGAAGGCAGAGGTTGCAGTGAGCCGATATGGCACCACTGCACTCCAGCCTGGGAGACACAGTGAGACTGTGTCTCAGAAAAAAAAAAAAAAAAAAAAAAAAAGGAAAAATCAGCCATTGAACCAAAGATCAAGCTCTAATAAATCAAATCTGAGATAACAAATTTAGAGCATACACAACAGGAAAAGGGGAAATAATTCATTTTATTCAAACAGGAACCTAAGGAACTTTACAGTTGGTATAGGAATATCTTAGGGGGTGTCCCCTTAGAAGCTAGGACTGAAATTTTCTTCTCCTAAACAGCAGAGAGAGATCCTGGAGTCAGGAAATTACTGCCTATACAGATTTTTTAAAAAGAAGGCTTTAGGAAGTGAAGAGTCCCTGTATTTGGAGTCAATGGTCAAGAGCCTAATTCATGTAGGGTGTTTATTCTATTTTAATTAATTTATGTATTTTTGAGACAGGGTCTCACTCTGTCACCCAGGTGGAGTGCAGTGGTACAATCTTGGTTCACTGCAACCTCTGCCTCCTAGGTTCAAGTGATTCTCCTGCCTCAGCCTCCTGAGTAGCTGGGATTACAGGCATGCGCCACCACGCTTGGCTAATTTTTTTATTTTTAGTAGAGATGGGGTTTCTCCATGTTGGCCAGGCTTGTCTCAAACTCCTGACCTCAGGTGTTCTACCCACCTTGGCTTCCCAAAATGCTGGGATTACAGGGATTAGCCACTGTGCTCGGCCTTGTAATTACTTTTCTAAAAGCCCATTGCTGATACAAGTTATGGCTTCCATCAGCTTTGGAATCAATAAACCTGAAAATAAGTTAAATAAACCTCAAGAAAAGAGACTGCAAGATGAAGGAAGGTCATTCTTCTGTCCTGTTCTGTTATTTCTTTCTTTTTTAATTTTAGAAAAAAATACATTGCTGTATCTCTCTCTCTCTCTCTCTCTCTCTCTCTCTCTCTCTCTCTCTCTCTCTCTCTCTTTTAGACAGGGTTTCACTCTTGTCGCCCAGGTGCAGTGGCATGATCTTGGCTCACTTCAACCTCTGGGTCCCTGGCTGTAGTGATGCTTCCACCTCAACCTCCCAAGTATCTGAGACTCAGGCATGCACCACCACACCTGGTTAATTTTTGTATTTTTTATAGAGACAGGATCTCGCCATGTTTCCCAGGCTGATCTCAAACTCCTGGATTCCAGTAATCCTCCCACCTCAGCCTCCCAAAGTGCTGATATTAGAGGCCACCAGCACCAGCTTCCTGTCCTGTTCTTTCTAGTTTTCGTTTGAGTCAGGAATTCATTTCTCCTTCATTGGTGGCTCTTAAATGGTTGGTTTCTGTGAGTTTAGTGATTAGGAAATGATGAAGGAAAGAACAAGCAGTCCTTTCTACACCGTAATTATACTTTTCCATGCTCCATTATCTACCAAGGAGAAGTGGGTACCAAATCTGAGATCCTTGTTCTAGTATTATCGGCCTTAACTAAACTTAGAAGTTTATGTCAGTGATTTTTTCTATGTATCATTAGATACATGGGGGACATAGTGAAGATGGAGTAGGGGAGAGGATTTAGTGGTACATACAGCATGCTTGCAAGCTGGTACCTTCAGGATCAACTTGAGCTGTTTTCATCAGGGCTGGCTGCGGAGAATCACTTTTTGGTAGCTTTAAAAATATTTGTGAGGTTGGATGGGGAGGTGAGGAGAGAAAACACACCCGGCAGTGTGAGACAAGATATGGTTTAGGGCCAGACGCAGTGGCTCACGCCTGTAATCCTGGCACTTTGGGAGGCCGAGGCAGGTAGATCATGAGGTCGGAGATGGAGACCATCCTGGCTAACATGGTGAAACCCTGTCTCTACTAAAAATACAAAAAAGTTAGCCGGGTGTGGTGGTGGATGCCTGTAGTCCCAGCTACTTGGGAGACTGAGGCAGGAGAATGGCATGAACCCGGGAGGCAGAGCTTGCAGTGAGCCGAGAAAAAGAAAAACATGATATGCTTTAGTATTCCCACTTTTCAGATAACAGCTGTTGCTAGGGTGTGGCAAAAGGGAACAAATGTCACAGCCTGTAGCTTGGGGAAGCCCATGGCAGCTGCAGAGAAGGTAGGTAGCAGCTGAGGGAGGCTCAAGGTTCAAGTCTTTCCCCTATAATCCTCAGGCTGCTAGTTATAGATCTGTTTGTTTATGTTTGTTTACTTTGATCCTTGTGTCCTCCTATCTCCCTGCAATACTTTTACCTACAGATTTTGGGTTCTGATATTTACCCAGAAGCTCCCTTTATTAAGCAAGCCTTGGGCCAGTACATATCTATATCTTGGCCTTGTTTAGATCATCCAACTCTATGAAGCTCCCCTTTGAGTGGTGAAACTGTTACAGCTATAGAGAACCGAACCTTGTCCTTTGTGTGCAGAGCACGCAGGATTCAGAAGGACTAGTCCTAGCACAGTACGCTCAGTAGCTACTCTGACCTTGACTAAAGGTGTAAGAAACAAATGAACATTTTCATGGCCGTTGTCTCATTGCATACCACCCTAGTTTCATGAGAGTTAAGTTAGAGTTAGAGTGAGATGAAGTTTCTCTGTCGCCCAGACTGGAGAGCAGTGGCACGATCTTGGCTCATTGCAACCTCTGGCTCCCAGATTCAAGTGATTCCCCTGCCTCACCCTCCCCAGTAGCTGGGACTACAGGCGCGCACCACCACACCTCACTAATTTCTGTATTTTCAGTAGAGATGGGGTTTCACCATATTGGCTAGGATGGTCTCGAACTCCTGGCCTCAAATGATCTGCCCGCCTCGGCCTCCCAAAGTGCTAGGATTACAGGTATGAGCCACTGCACCTGGCCAGTTGCATTTTATTATGTATGAAGTTTGGCTAACATCTAACAAATATTGAAATTCTGGAGGAATACTGTGTGAGTGGTGAGTGGTGTCCGAAAGCAAAGAAGATAGTGTAGAGGGGGAACAGTGTAGAAATAAAGAATTATGTGCTGGTTTAAGAACAACCAATACGTGAAAAGGCAATTTGCAAAGAAAACAAATACTTTTAGAGGATTGGCTTTTTTTTTTTTTTTTTCATGTTGAAGGATTGAGCACATATTTCTATCGAGGATCTTGAGTTAGTTTGCTACTTAAAATGCAAGTTCTTTATACAAATAAGGTTTGTGTCCTATTTCCAAACACATACAATGAGGGTAGTAAAGAGGGAATTCCTTTTTTTGTTTTTCTTTTTTGGAGACAGAGTCTCTGTCGCCCAGGCTGGAGTGTGGTGGCGTGATTGCAACCTCTGCTTCCAGGGTTCAAGCTCACTGCAACCTCCACTTCCAGGGTTCAAGCTCACTGCCACCTTTGCTTCTAGGGTTCAAGCAATTCTCGTGCCTCAGCCTCCTGAGTAACTGGGACTACAGGCATGCACCACCATGCCCAGCTAATTTTTTGTATTTTAGTAGAGATGAGATTTTACCACGTTGTCCAGGCTGGTCTCGAACTTTTGAGCTCAGGCAATCAATCCGTCTTGGATTACAGGTATGAGCTACCTTGCCTGGCCTGAATTTCTTGATTTGAAGAACTATTGTTTTGCTTCTTAGTTTCTTTCTCATTTCCCAGGAGAAAAGGAGAATGGGGTAACCTTGGACCCTCTTTTCACTGAATTTTTTTAAAGCGCTACTTATTTTTTACTCTTTAACTTTTCTGTATATGAAAGTGACGTACACAGAATATATTCACTGCAAAAAGTGGGGTTTATTCCCTGTAGTGGTATATGACTGTGTTTTACATTGAAGTGTGAAATGCCCCTTAATCATCTTAAGTTATAGTGTGGTTGAAAAATGAGACTTTACCAAAGCTCTTTCTATTTTGTTCTGAGGAACTGATAATAATAAAACCATTTAGGGATGTGGTTTTGAGGGAATTACCTAATGTATGACTCTGATTCATTTTCCTTCACATTGCCGATCACATTCTACAAACCAGTCATCAATAAAATAAATTCTAACAGTAGAAACAAATTCTACTGTTATACAGTGAGCATAGCCTAGATCGTCATGAGAAAGGATTAGCAGGCCTTGACGCCATGATAAGGAACATTTTTTTCTATTGCCATACTTGAAGAGCCAGAAGCCATCACATAATATTTAAGGACATCCAAGTATAAGCAATAGGAGTAAGCTAGAGCTTTTTCCTCTAACTTTGTATTATGAAAAGTTTCAAATGTACAGAAAAGTTTAAAGAATTTTACAGTGAACACTCATGTCCACCACTTAAGATTCCACAATTAACATTTCACTGTGTTGCTTTATCACATAACTATCTATCTAGCTGTCCCTCTATCCATCCATCAATTAATTCATCTTTTTTTGGAAAGTATTTCAGAGTACATTGTAGACAATAATACACTTTTCCTAAAACCTTCAGCAATGAGTGTACTGACTAGTATTCACTATTTGCTTTTGGTTCTTTTTTTCCGAGATAAAATGTATATAGAATAAAATATACCATTTGATGAATATTGACTAAGGAAATTGTACATCTATGCAATCCAAATCCCTATCCAGATATTTTTTAATACTTTTGACTGCAAGAAACAGACAATCAATTTAAACTTATTGCCTCCGATAAGTGGAAGTTCAGGAGATACAATGCCTTAAAATTTAATTCGTTCTCTGCAATTCTTTTGGTTCTCTTTTGTAACTCCTTCGTGAGCCAGCTTTTTTATTGGTTGGCTTCATCTTCCAGCCAGTGGTAGAACAGGAATTTCAGGCCTCATATGGCTTATAATAATGTCCAGGAGAAAGAGAAGCATTTCCACTCAGGATTCCAATCACAAGTCCTGAGGTTTGCCCTAATTGCGCTGGTTAGGTCCCATGCCTATTCCTGAGTCGGTGGGATCGTAGCCAGGGGAGAGGAATGACACTAGCCAAGGAGGCATCTCCCCCAATACATACACACAGACACACATATATACACACAGACACACACACAGACACACAGAGAAACACAGACACACACACACATACACACAGACACACATATATACACACATGTACACACACAGACACACAGAGAAACACACACAGACACCCACACACATACACACAGAGAAACACACATAGACACACACACATACACACAGATACACACATACACACAGATACACACACACAGACACACACATACATGCAGACACACACACACACACACACACAGACACATACAGGAGTCATTCCACGATTCACGCACAACCCTATTCTACCACTTCCAGAAAAATTGCGCTGGTTAATATAATTTTCTGCTATTTTGAGAAAGGGAAAAACCCACTAGTATATGTTGTTTTGAGAAACAGAAGAATAGTGTAACAAATTAGAAAATACTCCAGTGAAAAGACAATTTTTTATTTCTTTGCAAATGTAAAACTACGATGCAGGAGGTCAACACTGTGATAGTAATCCTTAAACTTATAATAGACAACTATATTTCAGCTAATTTTATGAGAATTTCTGTTAAACAAACCTTATTTTTGGCAAATGATACCATTTCTTCACTTGCTCAGCTCGTATTTACTCAGTGCCTGTTATTTGTCAGGCATCTCAGTACTTGCTGTGAGAGATACAAAGTGAAATAAGAGGTTTTTATTCTTGAGCAGCTCAAAATATATCCTGCCCTGTTTTACTAAGTGTGTGTACTAAGTGGAATTCATGACCTAAAACCACATTATATTAAAGACTATGGAGAAATGGTTATGTGCTTTTACCAGTTATTCCTCTTCTCTTCTCTCTTCTCTCTTCTTCTTCTTCCTCCTCCTCCTCCTCTCCTCTCCTCTCCACTCTTTTCTCTTCTCTTCTCTTCTCTTCTCTTCTCTTCTCTTCTCTTCTTTTCTTTTTTCTTTTCTTTCTGGAGTTTTACTCACTCTGTCTCCTGGGCCGGAGAACAGTGGTGTAATCTCAGCTCACTGTAACCTCCACCTCCAGGGTTCAAATGATTCTCCTGCTTCAGTCTACCAAGTAGCTGGGATTGCAGGCATGTAACACCACACCCAGCTAATTTTTTCATTTTTAGTAGAGATGGGGGTTTCACCATGTTGGCCAGGCTGGTCTCCAACCCCTAACCTGACCTCAAGTGATCCACCTGCCTCAGTCTCCCAAAGTGCTAGGATTACAGGTGTGAGCCACCGCGGCTGTTTTTGTTTTTACTTTCTTTGTTTTGCTTTTTGAATCCATGATCTTGCTCTGTCACCTGGGCTGGATTGCAGGGGCATGATCACAGCACACTGCAGCCTTAACCTCACCCACTCAAGTGATCCTCCCACCTCAGCCTCTGCGTAGCTGGGACTACAGGTGTGTGCCACCACAACTGGCTAATTTTTTTTATTTTTAGTAGAGCCAGCATCTCACTGTATTGCTCAGGCTGTTCTCAAATCCTGGGCTCAAGTAATCCTCCCACCTTGGCGTCCCAAAGTATTGGGATTACAGAGCTGAACCACTGTACTGGGCCTCAGTTATTTTTATTTTTTTACTATAGTAATTAATTTAAAATGTTATTTGTTTTATTAGAAAGAGAACACAACATCATATTTTTCTCCTTCTAGGAGAAACACCTCCTCCAAATAGGATAACCAAATGGTATCACACTCATAGGTAACATTGTTTCTTCTGAAATTATACTGCATCCTTAGAATTATGATCCTATACTATTAGAATTGTCATACATCAAGCCCTCTCCTTCCCTCCTTTTAGCTCCTGACTTAGCAGAAGTGTCAAAAAGCTATAGAAAAGATTGGATTGTACATTTTGAAGCCAAAAGTTGACTCAACAGTGGCATAAAGGGCTCTGTCTTCCTGTTGAATTCTGGGCAGGATTTTTCTCAGTGCCTCATCACTAGTTTGATTAACAGTCAACAATCAACAATCTTGATTAAAAAGCAAGAATTCTTTATCCAAGGCCGGCACGGTGGCTCATGCCTGTAATCCCAGCACTTTGGGAGGCCAAGGCTGGCAGATGGCTTGAGGCCAGAAGTTCGAGAGCAGCCTGGCCAATATGGTGAAACCCCACCTCTACTAAAAATATAAAAATTAGCCGGATGTGGTGGCGTGTGCCTGTAATCCCAGCTACTCGGGAGGCTGAGGCAGAAGAATTGCTTGAACCTGGGAGGTGGAGGTTGCAGTGAGCAGAGATTGTGCCATTGCATTCCAGCCTGGGTGACAGAGTGAGACTCTGTCTCAAAAAAAAAAAAAGAATTCATCTGTTCATTTGTATTTGTCCTGAGGCAAAATCAATTTTATGAAGGGGTTTATATCACATAGGAGTGGGAGTTGGGAGGATGCCTGGGCGGAAAAGGGCAAAAAAGCACATATTATGGAAATCTCATGTCTCATGCACTATTCATATAATGAATTTATTTAAAAATTTTTACATAATAACTTTAATAAATATATTGATAATTCAATAGATATAAAAACTGAGAAATATTAAAATGAAGTCATTCAAAATCTAAGGGTGGAGGAGTTGGGGAGTATTGATGATGTTATCAGGCATTCTTGGCAAAGAAGGACACTTAAAAAAGGAAGTCATGCTTCTAACACAAGGGAAGATAACTGTCTTAGAAACTTCCACAAAAGCTGGGTGCGGTGACTCACGTCTGTGATATCAGCACTTTGGGAGGCTGAGGTGAGAAGGTGGGAAGATGGCTTGAGCCTAGGAGTTTCAGACCAGCCTGGGCAACATCGGGAGACCCCATCTCTACAGAAGTTTTAAAAATTAGGTGTGTTAGTGCACACCTGTGATCTGAGCTACTCGGGAGGCTAAGGTGGGAGGATCACTTCAGCCCAGGAGGTCGAGACTGCAGTGAGCCATGTTCGGGCTACTGCACTCCAGCCTGGGTGACAGAGCGAGAGCTTATCTCAGAAAGAAAAAGAGAAGAGAGGAGAGGGGAGGGGAGGAAGGAAGGGAAGGGGAGGGAGGAGAGGGAAGAGGAGAGGAGTAGAGAAGGGAAAGGAAAAACTCCTGCAGGGCAAGGGGGCTTAAGACCGATAAACCTTGGATGAGTGATAAAGAGCCTACATTGCGGGAAACAGGCCAGAATTGACCCTTTAGTTTCTGGGTTGCCCTCTGACCTAACAGGCTTGTGGCAGTAGCTCAGTACAGTATGAAGATCTTCTCATGACTTTTAGATGATTTGGGACAAAAAGTTAGCGATGATGATAATCATTGTAGAGGAGGGTGATCAAGGTGTCTTTTTTGTTGTTTTGTTTTTTAGATGGAGTCTCACTCTGTTGCCCAGGCTGGAGGGCAGTGATGCAATCTTGGCTCACTGGAACATCCGCCTCCTGGGTTCAAGTGATTCTCGTGCCTCAGCCTCCTGAGTAACTGGGATTACAGGCATGGGCCACCATGCCCAGCTAATTTTTGTATTTCGGGTAGAGACAAAGTTTCACCATGTTGGCCGGGCTCATCTCGAGCTCCTGACCTCAAGTGGTGATCCACCCACCTTGACCTCCCAAAGTGCTGGGATTACAGGTGTGAGCCATCACACCTGGCAAGGTGTCCATTTTTATATGAATTTTTTTTTTTTTTTTTTTTTGAGACAAAGTCTCACTCTGACACCCAGGCTGGAGTGCAGTGGCACGATCTTGGCTCACTGCAACCTCCACCTACCAGGTTCAAGTGATTCTCCTGCCTCAGCCTCCCAAGTAGCTGGGATTACAGGTGCCCGCCACCACACCCAGCTACTTTTTATATTTTTAGTAGAGATGGGGTTTCACCATGTTGGCCAGGCTGGTCTTGACCTCCTGACCTCAGATGATCCACCTACCTCGGCCTCCCAAAGTGCTGGGATTACAGGCATGAGCCACCGTGCCTGGCCTATATGTGAGTTTTGAAGAAATGCAACAATTCAGTCATTTGTTAAATAATAGTAATAGCAATGTGTCATGTCCTATTTTATGCTTTTATATGTACATTATTTCCTTGAATTCTTATAATAATTTTATTATTTCCATTTTATTATTTCCACTCTGTCAGCCAGGCTGGAGTGCAGTGGCACGATCTCAGCTTACTGCAACCTCCGCCTCCCAGGTTCATACCATTCTCCTGCCTTAGCCTCCAGAATAGCTGGGACTACAGGTGCCCACCATCACGCCCGGCTAATTTTTTGTATTTTGAGTAGAGACGGGGTTTCACCATGTTAGCCAGGATGGTCTCGATCTCCTGACCTCGTGATCCACCTGCCTGGGCCTCCCAAAGTGCTGGGATTACAGGCGTGAGCTACCGCGCCCGGCCTAATAATGGGGATTTCTTAAGCTTATGTAACATTAAATTTTGGGAGAGGTTTGGTCAGAATTTCAGGTCTATTCCTCCCATCCAGGTACTAACCAGGCCCGTCCCTGCTTAGCTTCCGAGATCAGATGAGATCCGGTGCTTTCAGGGTGGTATGACTGTAGACTCAGGTCTATTTCTCTCTCCCTCTCTCTCTCTTTTTTTTTTTTTTTTTTAATACTTCAACTTCTAGGGTACATGTGCACATTAGGTCTATTTCTCTTAAATTTCCTTGATTCTACTCTAAGCATTCATGATGTCTTCATGAAGACTTCTTTTATAGTCACACAATGGGCACCCGCAGCAATCAAGACTGAAGACAGAGCTGTCTGCCATTCACCATCCGCAAAAGTCGTGAACTCTGATCTTTTTGAATCATCTTAACTCACAGACCTACTAGATATTAAGGCACAGCAGTGTCCTTCCTTGGTTGAAGAAGTGTTCCACAGAAAGATACAGGGTGGGAAAAATTAGGAGACATTAGCATACATTTTGTTCCTCACTACTTACAATGTAATTGTCCTGGTAAACCTCCTCACCATGAGGATAGCCTGTTCATCATGCTCACTCCTTCACCCCAAACCATTCCCTTACTTGGAAGATAGGTCCCCACCGCTGCCCCTGCGACGATTTGCTCAGTAATAAAGTAAAACAGAGCTCTTAACATATGACTGAAGTGGCAATTGGCTTACGTTCAAATTTCATGGAGTGATTTTTGTATTACTTGAGTTTTGATGTCTTTCCAAGAAACACCTCCACCCAGAAAGAGTCCCAGCCAAAGCTGTATAAAAGTCATCTCTTTGTATAAGCAAAGCTACTTAAGGAATAATTAAGATGCAGACTTCTGGGAAAACTGCAAAATGTTCTTTAGTTGCATAACTCAATTGAGTAAAGGTCTTTTAGGTCATGTGTTTCAATATATTTGTCATCCCCTCAGCCTCCATTTTCTGCAAACTGGAAATTGGAGATACCTTTGTTTTTTTGTTTTTTGTTTTGTTTTGTTTTGTTTTTTGAGACAGAGTCTGGCTGTGTCTCCCAGGCTGGAGTGCAGTGGTGCAATCTTGGCTCACTGCAACCTCTGCCTCCCAGGTGCAAGCAATTCTCCCACCTCAACCTCCCAAGTAACCGGGACTACAGGCACGTGCCACTACACCCAGCTAATTGCTGTATTTTTAGTAGAGACGAAGTTTTGTCATGTTGGCCAGGCTGGTCTCAAACTCCTGGCCTCAGGTGACCCACCCCACCTTGGTCTCCCAAAGTGCTGGGATTACAGGCATGAGCTACTCTACCTGGCCTGGAGCTACCTTTGATTATCAAAGTGTCAATTTTTTTCTCCATTATTAATAAGGTTTAAGCTTATACCTCAGTATATCATTGCATTGACATTACGACAGTAACTCTGGCATTGATTTTGTACTGCATCTTACCATAAACATATAATAGGAATGAATCCAAATAAAAGTGGTTTTATGCTCAGATAATACTGTATGAGTTTAGCCTTTTATTCTCTGAAATGGGTAGCACGTGTCCACATGCAGCAAACCTTTTGTACTCAAGTACTGACAAGGAACTGTGATATGAAAAGCATGATTTTTCTTATGCCTGTGTTGACTACAAAAGAGAGAAGCTCCAGTTAAACCCATTGAGAAGCATCCATGAAATACAAGAAGCTGGGCTTGGAGCCAACACATTTGTCTACATGTTCACCATTTGCTGAGTTTGCGCTAATGAGAGCTTTAAGCCAAAAAGAGCAGAGTTTGATTACTAAGGACTTTATTATAATTTACAATTACATCTTTCAAGTGAAGGTATAGTGGTTAGGGGCAGGAATTCTTTAGAAACCTCTATCCCAATGCACCAGGATTTATTGAGCCATTTTGTTTATCATGGGACAAAAAGTTACTTGATTATTTATATGCTTAATTAACCAGGGGGAATCTCTTCAGTTGTCTTCCTCTGCTTTCAGTGGTTATTTGGCTGCTAGATAATTTCTTTCCCTAAAGGGGAACACGGAGAAGGAGAGGAAGTTGGTTTGGCTACTTGTCAGCACTTCTGGAAGAATGTTTATTCAGGGAGGAGTTTGAAATCTGTGAGGATTTGGGGATTATCTGGACATTTTTGGTTCCTTCATGTTGTTCCTATCTATCTGTAGTCTATGATTTCCTGGTCGAAGCCAGATTTACTGAGAGTGCATGAAGCTGGTGGATTAATCTCATAAAGATCTCTCCCAGGCCAGGCATGGTGGCTCGCACCTGCAATCCCAGCTCTTTGGGAGACCGCAGTGGGCGGATCACTTGAGGTCAGGAGTTTGAGACCAGCTTGACCAACATGGTGAAACCCTGTCTCTACTAAAAATACAAAAATTAGTGGGCATGGTGGCATGCGCCTGTAACCCCAGCTACTCGGGAGGCTGAGGCAGGAGAATTGCTTGAACCCAGTGACAGAGAAGACTCCCTCTCAAATAAATAAATAAATAAATAAATAAATAAATAAATAAAAAAAGATCTCCTCTCCGTAGGTTCTTGATTCTTGAGATTCAGAAGACTGCTCTGTCACCTGTAACTCTGCTACCCTACCAGTGTTCCTCCATTGAGTCTCCAGCCTCTGCCAGAGAAAACTTCTAGTGGCCAAACTTCTATCTCATCTTCGTGAGCTTCTAAATAGACAGGTGTTGAGGGGAAGGCCACCATCACTATGATAGTCATACTAACAGGATCTATATACTTTTGGGGAAATCATTGCAATCTTTATTAACAGCTTATGTGAAAGGAAATTTTATTATGATATATATCCTCACAGTTGTTTTGTTTTTTGATACAAGGTCTTCCTTTGTGGCCCAGGCTGAAACGCAGTGGTGTGATGATGACTCACTGCAGCCTTGACCTCCTGGGCTCAAGCGATCCTTCCACCTTAGCTCCCGCTTGAGTAGCTGGGACTATAGGTGCACACCACCACACCCAGCTAATTAAAATTTGTTGTTGTTGTTGTTGTTGAGACACGGTCTCTCTATGTTGTCCAGGCTGGTCTCAAACTCCTGGGCTCAAGCGATCCTCCCACCTCGGCCTCCCAAAATGCTGGGATTATGCCTTGGGTGTGAACCACTACATCTGGCCTCTAATACTTCTTAAAAGTTAGGGCCAAGCGCGGTGGCTCACGCCTGTAATCCCAGCACTTTGGGAGGCTCAGGCGGGCGGATCACGAGGTCAGGAGATCGAGACCATCCTGGCTAACACGGTGAAACCCCATCTCTACTAAAACATACAAAAAATTAGCCGGGCCAGGTGGCGGGCGCCTGTAGTCCCAGCTACTCGGGAGGCTGAAGCAGGAGAATGGCGTGAACCCGGGAGGCGGAGCTTGCAGCGAGCCGAGATCCGGCCACAGCACTCCAGCCTGGCCGGCAGAGTGAGATTCTGTCTCAAAAAAAAAAAAAAGTTAGTAATTGAATTTACTATTATTAATAGAACATAATCACAGTTAGTTAATATGCCTGGAGAGTCCTGGGAATTGGACTTTCATGGAAAAGTAACGAAGACAATACTTATTTATAACTACCCTTAGGTCTATTCAGAATCTTTTTCAAAGATTACATCTGAAAAATGCAGTTTGTCACTTAAAATTTGCATACATTAGAAGGCAGACATTTGTACCACGTAAGGCCATGTGGCTTTGGGAATCGAATCTGTGTGACCTGAAATGCCTTCCATGGTAGAATGTTGTCAAAGTGAGATATGTTTTTCTCATAGGGCAGATAGTTTCTACTCGAAGAGCCCCTATGTCCCATTTGATAATTTTCCTGCATAAAGGTCAAGGTGATTGCAGGCCTGTCTCCCCCTCTCCTTCAGACTTTCAGGAGTGGAAAGTGTAAGCAGTAGTTGAAACCTGAAAGAGAAGTACAACTGTAATTGCTGGACTCATTATTCTAGTGACTTAAAAGAATGGGCGCCCTTCCTGCGTTGAGCCTTTTAGTACCTTGCATAGACTTCCATCAAAGGGTCTCCAGTGTTGTACGTTTCTGTCCCCTTTGTGTGGTGAAGTAGATAAAGGTGAATACCACAGCATTTTATGGTCCAGATCAAGGAACAGCTTCACTGGGAACCCATAAATGCAAAGCGTCAGCAAGAAGGGATGTAGGGTCCTCTGTCCTCTTACTATCCTACAATGAGTTGGGCAGGTACATCAAGCTGTCTGGCCAAGCTGCATGTTTCTGTTCCTTAGGGGGTTCCCTATCGCTCTGTTAGAGTGTAAGCATGAGAACGGCTGAATGGCTTTATTTCTGGAGGACAAATATTTTGAACTCAGGCACAGAAGAGACGGAGCTGGGAAAGAGTAGGTGCTGAAGCCTTGGGGGCTTGGCTAAGGCTGCAGCTTCTCCTGCTGTGGAAAGGCCAGGCTACTAGTCCCAGCACACTCACTGCCTGGCAGATCAAGCTGAGCCTCTGAGGTCACATCCACAAATTCTGTGGGTCCCTCCACAGCTGGCATGTCTGCACACTTTCCAAGGTGAGGTACGGTGTCCTATTTATTCATATATCCAGGGTTTCCCTGCTTAAAATCCAGGAAGAGGCATACCATTGTTTCCATGGTACAAAGGCATTTTGACTTACACCGGTGCTTTGAAATGAGGACTTTAAACTTTACCTTATCTTATTAGATAAGGATGTTTAGATCAAAGGTTAAGCTAGGTTATTTTTTTAACCTCTGACTCTTTTTAATTGTTTAATACTTTTTAATACTCTATTTTATGTCCGCCAAGATACATGGCTAATTTATTCCTTGGAAGTAGGTTGTAAATTTTATGCTATTTTTTGCAGTATTTATGGATTTTGTGCTATGTTGATTTTCTTTCAACCTTCTCAATATATAGTAACAGCAATAATAAAAATAAAAACCAGTATTTACTGAACCATACTATGTGACTGGTAGTGGCATGCAGTTTACTTGAACTGTATCATTTAATCCTTGAGTAAGTATCATTAGTCCCATTTTAGAAATGAGAATGCAAAGGCTTAGACAGATTAAGAAAATTGCCCAGGGTTACGAGGTGAGCAGGTGGGAGCTGGGATTGCAGCTCCAGTTTCCCTCCAAAGGCCATGCTCTTTGATGGTTGAGGACATAGCTGGGCTCAGCCCTAAGCTGTTGGAGTGTGGTGGTCAGAGGCAGAGATGCCCCAGCTATTGTGGACATGCAGCCTGGACCTTTGAACTTTGACTTTTCTTTGTGTTTTTTTGTTTTGTTTTGAGACTGAGTCTCGCTCTGTCTCCCAGGCTGGAGTGCAGTGGCGCCATCTCAGCTCATTGCAACCTCTGCCTGCTGGATTCAAGTGATTCTCCTGCCTCGGCCTCGCGAGTACCTGGGATTACAGGCATGTGCCACTGTCTGGCTAATTTTTGTATTTTTAGTAGAGACGAGGTTTCATCATGTTGGTCAGGCTGGTCTCAAACTCCTGATCTCAAATGATATGCCTGCCTCAGCTTCCCAAAGTGCTAGGATTACAGGCATGAGCCACCATGACCGGCCTTGACTAATCTTTGAATATTTGTGTCTGTGTTGGGCAAAAATTAAACTTACATAGATGATTATAATTGTGTCAACTACATATATGGAAATGATTAATAACAACATTAATACATCACAAATGAAGAAATATTTATTAATAAAAACTTGGGTCAGTTGCATGAATAATTATTTATTTATACTATTATGTATGCCTAGTTACCAGACAACATAACTGATCAGTGTATGGTATATGTACACATATAAGAAGATATCACTATGGATTATGATTAAAAAAAATAGAAGTTCTAGAATATGAGTATAGTTGGCTATATTTTAGGTTCTCGAAGAGTTTCTATGACATGAAACTCTAGGAAAATGCATATCCCCAGCCTGTATGTGTTTTACATATAAGGGTTAGATTATCCAACAGAATCTCATGTAAGGATCATCAAAACATATTCCAGGGCGGGTGTGGTGGCTCACACCTGTAATCCCAGCACTTTGGGAGGCCGAGGTGGGCAGATCACAAGGTCTGGAGTTCGAGACCAGCCTAGCCAACATGGTGAAACCCCGTCTCTACTAAAAATACAAAAATTATCTGGGCATGATGGGGGGCATCTGTAATCCCAGCTACTTGGGAGGCTAAGGCAGGAGAATCGTTTGAACCCAGGAGACAGAGGTTACAGTGAGCTGAGATTGCACCGTTGCACTCCAACCTAGGTGACAGGGTGAGACTCCATCTCAAAAAAAAAAAAAAAAAAAAAAAAAATTCAAAGCATTATTTGGTATATTGTAGTATAAGAGCTTTTCAAGATATTTCTCAATTTCTGTAAGCACTGGACAATTAATTCAAGACACTCCTGCTTTCTTTGTAGGAATGGATAAGGAAATAATTTTGACTATAACTGAATTTTTTCACACAAGACCTTGAGATTTGGTAGAAAATAGGATCTGTTTGATCCAGCTGCCTTGGTCTCCCAAAGTGCTGGGATTACAGGCATGAGCCACCAAGCCTGGCCTTTTTACTGTTCTATAAAATAAGAATAATAAAAGGGTTATTTGAGGTACATGCATTTGAAGTTCTTAGAATGAGACCTAGCATGTAGGAAACACTCATTGTTTGTTGCTCCTGCTATTAATAGTACTAAATAGGTCAACATGACTCAGTTAACATTCAGGAAGTACCTTTTTTTCAATTATGAAATGAGGATGTACAAATTTTCATACATCATTTTAAATGTAGAGATGTTTAAATTATAGATGCCTATGTGAGGGACAGGCAACAACTATGGCTACCTGTATAATAAAGTTTTACTGAAACACAGTCATGCCCATTGATTTACATATAGTCTACAACTACTTTTGTGCTTCAACAACAGAGTTAAGTAGTTGCAACAGAGATTGTGTGGCCTCCTAAGTCAAAAATATTTGCTATCTGGCCCTTTATAGAAAAATTTTGCCAACCCTTGGTGTATATCTAAGAAAGAAAAGATGTGTGTTGTGTACATATGTGAATGTCTGTGTGTGGTTTCTATATCGTTAAACTAAGCAACATTTACTAGAAGTTGTTGACATTCTCCCAAACAAGAGATTATAAATGTATAAATTGATTTTGAAAGCTTTGGTGTTATGATAATTTTAATTTTAAAAGCCTTGTATTGGGCTGGGCATGGTGGCTTACATCTGTAATCCCGAGAACTTTGGGAGGCCAAGAAGGGCAGATTGCTTGAGCTCAGGAGTTCAAGACCAGCCTGGGCAACATGGTGAAATCCCACTTCTACAAAAAGTACAAAAAATAACTGGGTATGGTGGCATGTGCCTGTGGTCCCAGCTACTCAGGAGGCTGAGGTGGGAGGATCGCTGGAGCCTGGGAGGCAGAGGTTGCAGTGAGCTAAGAGTGTACCACTGCATTCCAGCCTGGGTCCCTGTCTCAAAAAAAAATAAAAACTAAAAAAAAAAAAAGCCTTAAACTTTAGGAAAGCAAGCTTAGAGACATTGTGATAAGTTTTGATCAAGGGTAAAAACTTTACTTAAATAATTAGCCATATAGAACCCTAAACCATTTGTTTTCTGGTTATTTTCCTGTCAGCATAGATGCCTAACACTTATTTCATTGATACAGAAGATGACATTAATAGCATACATGCCACTAAAGACTAATGGGTTCTCTCTGTGCAGCCTGTGCCAAAAGCCCATATTCCTTTTGGTGAAATTCATATGAGACCACATGTATTGTTGTTTTAGCCAAATGTGGAATACTGACTTAATTTTTCTCCCATCTCTTTTGGTGAACCCTCTATCAGCTGCTGTAAATTTAAAAGTAGTATTGTAGGTAGAAAGTCATACTGTTCTTCAGCTTTTCCCTATCCTGTAATAGAATGATTTATTCATTTTGTCATATATTTATCAGCTGCTTGTTTCTGTTACTGTTATCAGTCTTCCTCATGTTATGAGACAAGCAATTACTTTAGAAGCCTGTTATTATTTAGCTGGATTGCACTTGACTAACACAGGAGTCTCTTTCCATGTCTTTTAATTCTTGTTCTTTGTCTCAGGATTTTATCTAGGAGCTGAATGAAGGCTGAAGAAGGAATTACCTACTCTTTTCATTCATTTTCATATCTTCTTTAAGCGGGAAAAGTTGTTTATCAGTTGGACCCAAAAGGCATGCATACATTCATTCAGATGCTAGATATAGACTTATAGGTTAATGCCTTAAATCTGTGCAAGAATCTATGTGTATTTACATTGGTAGTCAAAAATTTCAGTTAAGTAAAGTATCTGCTTTCTGAGATGAGTTTTCTGGCATTGGCAATTGGAATGGTTTTTGTTTTGTAAAACATTTTTTTTTTTTAAATCACAATCTGTTATGAGACAACCATAATTTGTGCTCCGTGAATCACTACATAGCTCAGAGAAACTTGCAAACCTATTTCAAGATCGTGCAGTCTATATCATCTAGAAGTTCTTAAATGTCTCTGGAAATCTCTTACCTATCTAATTTTAAATCCTTCTAGCAGTTCCTATGCTTCCCTAATGAGACTCCTGAGCATAGTCACCGTTATACAGTCATTTTTTTCTGAGCTTTGTTTTTTAGCCTTCCCTTGAATTTATAAGAACCTCTATATCCTTTCAGTAAAGTCCCTCTTTGCTTAAATTAGCCAGACTTTGTTCTTGTTTCTTGTAATCAAAGAACCATAATTAACACGGAGATTAGTACCAGGAATGGGGTAAATATAAATTATATATGACAAAAATTATAGATGTCGGCTGAGCGCAGTGGTTCATGCCTGTAATCCCAGCACTTTGGGAGACCGAGGCAGGCAGATCATAAGGTCAGAAGGTCGAGATCAGCCTGGTCAACATGGTGAAACCCTGTCTCTACTAAAGATACAAAATATTTGCCAGGTGTGGTGGCGTGCACCTGTAATCCCAGCTACCCGGGACGCTGAGACAGGAGAATAGCTTGAACCCAGGAGGTGGAGGTTGCAGTGAGCCAAGATCATGCCACTGCACTCCAGGCTGGGCGACAGAGTGAGGCTCCATCTCAAAAAACAAAACAAACAAACAAAAAATTATAGATGTCTATTACACCACCACCACCCCTGCCCTTTTTTTTTTTTTTTTTTTTTTTTTTTTTTTACACTGTTGCCTAGGCTGGAGTGTAGTGGCATGATCATAGCTCACTGCAACCTTGACCCCCTGGGCTCAAGTGATCCTACTATCTAAGGTTCCTGAGTAGCTAGGACTACAGGCATGCGCCACCACACCTGGCTCATTTGTAAATTTTTTTGGAATGACAAGGTCTCACTATGTTGCCCAGGTTGATCTGGAACTCTGGGGCTCAAGTGATCCTCCGGCCTCAGCCTCTCAAAGTCCTATGATTACAGATGTGAATCAGTGCACCTGGACCTTACACATTTTTTTTTTTTCCCTAAAAGCACAAATACAGAGCTATTTGTATTAGAGTATTGCCTGATACAAGGTATCAGCAAAGGCTAATTCTGGTTGGTATAGAATAACCATCTTATCCCTCACATTTATATGAGCTCTAATACCCAAAAATGTTTGACTTCTAACTACATTTGTTATATAAATGGCTGAATGTTATTCTATTTTTGCAACTCTCACAGCATCTTCAATCTTCTAGGCATAGAGTAGAATATAAATAAATGTGAAATGCACGTTGATTGATCCCTAGTGAAAAGTAAAATTGCTTTTAGTTTCAAAGCATTGAAATTTCATTCTCCTCTTTCCTTTTTTAAAAAGTAGGAAAACTCAGAGATTTTAAGAATTGAAGCTCTCTGTGCTTTGGAATTCACATTGGGAGTAAGAAGCGGAGTGTTTGTACTTAATTGGTTTCATTTGGTTGTTTGCAGTTTCAGATCTGTGCACGGACAAGGATATTTATACAATTCTCTCATGAGCCATTAACTGTCTATTGGTCTTTTTATGTTTCAGTCTGTCACTTCAGTGTGCTATTGAAACTGCTAAATATTTAGGTACAAACACAAACTCCCACTTCAGAATCAGCTGATTATGTAATTGCAGGTGAGAAGATACACAAACATATTCGTATTTTCAACTCTCCCTGATGCTGTCAGAAAGATATGATAATTTCAGCCAAACATGGTGGCTCACACCTGTAATCACTGCACTTTGTGAGGCTGAGGCGGGTGGATCACGAGATCAGGAGACCGAGACCATCCTGGCTAACACGGCGAAGCCCCATCTCTACTAAAAATACAAAAAATTAGCTGAGTGTGGTGGCGGGCACCCATAGTCCCAGCTACTTGGGAGGTTGAGGCAGGAGAATCACTTGAACCCAGGAGGTGGAGGTTGCAGTGAGCTGAGATTGTGCCACTGCACTCCAGCCTGGGCAACAGAGCAAGACTCTGTCTCAAAAAAAAAAAAAAAGAGATATGATAATTTCACTCTCATGGATTCACAGCAGCTATTAGTTGATGGCTGGAATGCTTTCTGAAGCAAGGGACACAGGTCATACTGTTAGCCTTTGTTCTGTAGAATCACAAGGAACACTTGCTGGGTGACATGAAAAGATAAGGAAATTCCACTATTTCTATATTTCATAACAGTTTTCCTTTTCTTTTATTTCATTTTATTTATTTCTTTTTTATTCTTTTTTAACTTTTTTTTTCAATTTTTCTTTTCTTGATTTTAGTTTTATGCTGTCTGTGATACATATTATGAACATCCGCTAACATTCAAACAGCATCTTATATTTTGGAAAGAGATTTTATATATACCATTCTATTGATTCCCAACATTCTACTGACCCTTAATCCTATGAACAGAAAGGAACCTGAGTGATTATGTTGATTCCCAATTTAGAGATGAAAAGCTTTACGTGAAGTCTTGTAATACTTCCTTGCCCTATGTTGTGTCCCCAGGATTTGGCACAAAGATGGGTATATAATAGACATGGAATAAAAATGTGCTAAATGGCAAAGTAAATGGATCTCAGAGAGAAAGTAAGTGACTTGGCCATGGGCACACATGACTAAGTGATGGAGATAGTGCTCAGATTTAGGATTTAGGATTTTTTTTTTTTTTTTTTTTTTTTTTTTTTTTTTGAGACAGAGTATTACTCTGTCTCACCTAAGCTGGAGTGCAATGGCACGATCTCAGCTCACGGCAGCCTCCACCTCCCCAGTTCAAACAATTCTCCCGTCTCAGCCTCCCGAGTAGCTGGGACTACAGGCATGTGCCACCACACCTGGCTAATTTTGTATTTTTAGTAGAGATGGGGTTTTACTATGTTGGCCAGGCTGGTCTCAAACTCCTGACCTCAGGTGATCCACCCGCCTTGGCCTCCCAAAGTGCTGGGATTACAGGCATGAGCCACTGCACCTGGCAGATATAGGATTTTTTTGACTCCAAGTTCCATACAGCTTTCTAATGTTTATGCTCCAAAGAGGACAACTGAAGTAGTTTATAGTGATGCTAAGAGCTAAAGTAAAGAAGTACATTTGAAATCTTAAGATGTAGATTTCTTAAGTTGGACAAGGAATTATTTTCAGCTAAAATTAAGTTGTATAGTTCTTATGTGTTCAAGGGAAATTTTTAAAAAATATGCAGAATTGGAGAGGACATCTTGAGGGTCGTGCCATTTTGGAGTTTAGAGTGAATCAGCAAATTTCAGGGTTTTTAGACACGAAAGAACCTGTACATTTGGAGACAAGTGAAATATACTAAAATTGTGTGCTCTGTGAGGGGAGGGTCTATGTATGCCTGTTTACTACTCTATACCCAGTGTCTGGCCCAGTGCCCAATGGACAGCAGTGAAGTAGGAGTTCAAGTAATATTCATGGGCTGGGTGAGCTCCTTTTTTTTTTTTTTGAGATAGAGTCTTGCTCTGTTGCCCAGGCTGGAGTGCAATGGTGCAATCTCGGCTCACTGCAACCTCGGCCTCCTGGGTTCAAGCAATTCTCCTGCCTCAGCCTCCCAAGTAGCTGGGATTATAGGCACCCGCCACCATGCCCAGCTAATTTTGTATTTTTAGTAGAGGTGGGGTTTTGCCATGTTAGCCAGGCTGATCTCAAACTCCTGACCTCAGGTGATCCACCTGCCTCAGTCTCCCAGAGTGTTGGGATTACAGGCATGAGCCACCGCACCTAGCCAAAAATACTAGTTTTTTGCCCTAAGTTTGTTGACATAAGTCACACCTTAAAATAAGGGTCTTCCTAAAGGTTACTCAAACCATGCATGGTTGATTAACATACCATCTTTATGTCATCAACATAGTGAAGTTGTTGAAATTTAGGCTGGAGGAAACAGCAATGATCTAATCCAGCTCCTTTAAAGGACTCTTGCTTGGCCATCTGATTTGGTATTAGATCGGGGATCAGAACTGACAGTCTTGGTCTCCTATTTCGTCAGGTCAACTATGAAAGTACGTATGAGGAATCTAGTCTGACTCCTCTGGAGACTGAGTGGCACCCGAGGTAACCTACAGGGACTAAGCAGGACATGAGTCTCACAGCTCTGTCCTGGGCTCCTTTCTGGTCAGTCCCGCAGGCATATTCACGGGGCTGTGCCATTCAAACACAGCATATTTCTGCATTTCCAATTTGGTCTTCCCAGCTTTATCAGTACTTAGTCTCAATCTTTAATTCAAGATTGAAACTGGGCAGCCCTCACTGGTAAATTTAAAATGGGTAGCACTCCCACCTCCCTTCTGTAAATGTTATTCCTGACTCTGGGGGTCAGCGGTTGTTACTCTGACATCTTGAGCCTGAACACTCTTCCCCACCCCAGAGTGCCTCTATCCCTCCACAAGAGGAGGAGGAAGTAAAGGCACTTGGTTTAATTGGCTGTGTGAAACCTCAGTTCTCGCTTGCTCTCTTTTTTTTTTTTTTTTTTTTAAGATGGAGTCTCACTCCATCTCCCAGGCTAGAGTACAGTGGCCCGATCTCAGCTCACTGCAACCTCCACCTCCCAGATTCAAACAGTTCTCATGTCTCAGCTGCCCCGAGTAGCTGGGACTACAGGCTCCTGCCACCATGCCCAGCTAATTTTTGTATTTTTAGTAGAGACAGGGTTTCACCTTGTGGATCAGGCTGGCCTTGAACTACTGACCTAAGTTGATCCACCCGCCTCGGCCTCCCAAAGTGCTGGGATTACAGGCATGAGCCACTGCGCCCAGCGTAAACCTCAGTTATCTTTAAATCGATTGCAGGTAGAAAAAACTGGATACATTTTTTTTTAATTAACCTTATTTTTATTTTTATTTTTATTTATTTATTTTTTTGAGGCAGAGTCTCACTCTGTCACCCAGACTGGAGAGCAGTGGTGTGATTTCGACTCACTGCAACCTCCACCTCCTGGGTTCAAGCAATTCTCCCTGCCTCGGCCTCCCAAGTAGCTGGGATTACAGGTGTGTGCCACCATGCCCAGCTTATTTTTGTATTTTTAGTAGAGACGAGGTTTTGCCATGTTAGCCGGGCTGGTCTTGAACTCCTGACCTCAGGTGATCCACCTGTCTCGGCCTCCCAAAGTACTGGGATTACAGGCATGAGCCATTTTGCACCCGGCGTTTATTTTTAAGAGACCAGGATCTTGCTCTGTTGCCGAGGCTGGAGTGCCGTGGTGTGATCATAGCTCACTACAGCCTCAAACTCCTAGGCTCAAGTGATCCTCTCACTTCAGCCACCCAAGTAGCTAGGACTACAGGCACATGCCACCATGCCTGGCTAATTTTTGTATTTATTCATTTTTTTCTTTGTAGAGACAGAGTCTCACTATGTTGCCCAGGCTGGTTTCGAACTTTTGTCCTCAAGCAGTCCTCCTGCCTTGGCCTCCCAAAGTGCTGAGATTACAGGTGTGAGCCACCATGCCCAGCCAGTGAATACATTTTTTACCTAAACTGTGAGAGTCTCCTCTGTGCCGGGCCCTGTGCTAGCCCTTGATGGCAATATGAAAACCACTGGAATCTCGTCCCCAAGAAGCTCACAGCATGAGATTCCAGACAGCTACAGCCAGAGATAGAAATGTGGGCAAACAATTACAACCCAGCCTGAGAATTTCTGCAGTAGAAGGATGTGCAAGGTGAAATGGGAGCTCCGGATAGAAGTGACAGACTGCCTGGGAGAGTGAGATAGCCAAGACTTCCTGCAGCAGGTGACAGCTGAGCCAGGTTTGAAGTTTGGAGGTGTTTTTACTAGGAGTGCAGTGCAGGAAGGGAGAAGCACCATACAGAGACAAGAGCAGGTAGAAAGAAAGGTGTGAAATAACATGGCATGTTTAGGAAAGTTCAAATAGTCCTGTCGTCTAGTGGTTTTCGATGTTTCTGATGTTTCTGCTTGCCCATCCCTATCTGTAAAAATATTTTAGGCATAGATTTTTCCCCAGTACAGGGGTTTTTTTTTTAGACAGAACCTTGCTTTGTTGCCCAGGATGAAGTGCAGTGAAATGCAGTGGCATGATCTCGGCTCACTGCAGCCTCCGCCTCCCAGCTTCAAGCGATTCTCCTGTCTCTCAGCCTCCTGAGTAGCTGAGACTACAGGCACATGTCACTATGCCCAGCTAACTTTTGTATTTTTAATGGAGATGGGGTTTTACCATGTTGACCAGGGTGGTCTCGAACTCCTGACCTCAAGTGATCCACCTGCCTGGGTCTCCCAAAGTGCTGGGATTAAAAGCACAAGCCACTGCACCTGGCCAATTATTAAAATGTTATTTATTTATTTATTTATTTTTATGGAGACAGGGTCTCACTATGTTGCCTAAGCTGGTCTCGAACTCTTGGGCTCAAGCAGTCCTCCTGCCTCAGCCTCCCAAAATGCTGGGATTATGGGCATGAGCCTCTGTGCCTGGCCTAATGTAACAGTTACACACATGTACTACTATACTAATGCATTATGTATATCATAAATGTACACACACAAAAATTTTTTGCTGGGCACAGTGGCTCACACCTGTAATCCCAGCACTTTGGGAGGCCAAGGCAGGCAGATTGCTTGAGCTCAGGAGTTCAAGACCTACCTAAGCAACATGATGAAACCCCATCTCTACTAAAAATACAAAAAAATAAAAAGAAAAAAAAAGCCGGGTATGGTGGTGCATGCCTGTGATCCCAGCTACTCAGGAGGCTGAGGTGGGAAGATCACTTGAGACCAACGGGTGGAGGTTGCAGTGAGCCAAGATTGTGCCACTGCACTCCAGCCTGAGTGAAAGAGTGGGACCCTGTCTCAAAAGGAAAAAAAATTATTTAAAATTCTTTTAAGAATAAGCATAGATATGCTGATGTTTTCTAGCTGTGAACCAATGGTTGGTCTTAGGCCCCCCCTTTGTAGGCCACTCTTAAGACTCTAAGCCCTGTGAGAGAGGCCAGGTCTGTCAGATTCACTGCTGTATACCCGTTGTCTAGCATTACTAGGCACCCAATAAATATGGGTTGTTGGATTGAGTTTGATTTTCCCTATTGCTGGACCATAAGCCTCAAGTGATGGCTGGTGACAAATGTTTATAGACTTTACTGAAGGCAGGCCTTCATAGGATTTCCCAGAGCTCTATGCAGGACACCAGAGCTTTGATTTTGAGCTCTAGCCCTCTCTGTTTATGTTAGGGTTGTCAAGACCCTCACATAATTTCTCTGTGTCTTCTGAGGGCATTCGCGTTGTTCATCAGGGCCAATAGTATTCCTGTGCATTACATGGCGCCCGTGGTAAGTGATTAATAAAAGGGATATTGTGACTCTCTTGGCAGGGATGAAAGGACTATCAACATGGTAAATAGCCCTTGTATAAGCAGGCGAAGAGAATGAGGCTATTCTTCCTCCCACCATGGCTCTTACTGGTGATGATAACAACACCAAAAGCATATTTTTCTGTTTGACTTTTGAATCCAGGGGTCTATGATGTTGTAGCAACAGAACTGTTTTTCACATGGCAACAAAACATAAGATCTGGCCCATGACACTACCTTCCTACTAATGGATGGATTGGAACAAGGTTGAAGGGTAGTGTTTTGTGTGCAGTTAACATTGTATTACAGATTAATTTGAGATTTTAAAGAAATATATAGGGCACAGGTTTCTTCACCAAATTTCAAAGAAACCTAGATATATCCTTTTTAAAAAAATATTTTCTTCCCAGAATGATTTTTTAAATACATATGCCTGCCGATAATGTTATATGTTTAGTTAATCAGTCTATAAATATTTACTGAGGGCCTGTGGGACCAGCTTTTGCTTGTACTAAACAAAATATCAAGAAATAGACACCATGATTCCTGCCCTTAGGGAGATGACTTTTTACATAGAGAAAGAACATAAGGACTGGCGTGGTGGACTTTGGGAGACAAAGGCCGGCAGATCGTTTGAGGTCAGGCATTTGAGACCAGGCTGGCCAACATGGTGAAACCCCATCTCTACTAAAAATACAAAAATTAGTGGGGCGTGGTGGTGCATGCCTGTCATCCCAGTTATTTGGGAGGTTGAGGCAGGAGAATTGCTTGAAGGTTGCAGTGAACCGAGATCATGCCACTGCACCCCGGCCTGGCAACAGAAAGAAACTCTGTCTCAAAAAAAAAAAAAAAAAGTGGGGCGGGGGGAAGAAAGGAAAATAAGAATCCATGAATCAATGGAGGGCAACTGAGTTACTGTGATATAATATGAAATGTATTTAGTCCCTGGTTCCTCACAGAGCTTAAACTCTCAGAATTTCCCAAGTGACAAGAGAGTCTATTGTTACAATAAGCCCTTATTAGCACAACTGAGTTTATGTTAATAAAGTGACTTAGGGTGGGACCCCTAGCTAGCCTCACAATGGGGCTGGCCATCAGAAAGACCAAGTGATTAGAGGATGAGAGGGTTGGAACTTTCAACCCCATCCACCAACCACCAGGAAAAGTGGAGGCCAAAGGAGGCTGGAGATCAAACTCTAAGGCTCTTGAACAATGAAATTTGATGAGCTTCTGAGTTGCTGACATGGGTAGGTGCTGGGAGGGTGGCTGGCCAAGAGAGGCCATGGAAGCTCTGTGTCCCCCTTTCTATACCTTGCCCTATCCATCTCCATCTGGCGTTCATCAGTATCCCCTCTAATACACTGGATAAAAAACCAGTAATGGGTGAGGCACAGTGACTCACTTGTAACTCCGGTGCTTTGGGAGGCCCAGGCAGAAGGATGGCTTGAGGTCAGGAGTTCCAGGCCAGTTTGGGCAACATAGCGAGACCCTGGTAGTATAAAAAAAAAAATGAAAAAAAATTTTTTAACCCAATAAATGTAAGTAAGTGTTTCCATGACTTCTGTGAGCCTTCCCAACAAATTATTTCAACTTGTGGAGGAGATGAGGGGAACCTTGATTTAAAGCCAGTCAGTTAAAAGTATAGGTGACCGCCTGCTACTTGTAATTGGTATCTGGAGTGGGGACAGTCTTGTGGGACAAGTGTGGCTGGAACTACAGGCATGCGTCACCCTGCCTGGCTAATTTTTGTAGTTTTAGTAGAGATGGGGTTTCGCCATGTTGGCCAGGCTGGTTGCAGCTCTTTTCTTACAACAAAGAAATTGAGGACTTGAGTTGCTATTGAATCAAGCTGTTTGTCCCTGAGCTTCCCTTGTGTAATCAATGGGAAAATTACAAGTCTGATAAATGCAGACTCGTTTTCTGGACATTTTACATTTCGTTGGAAAAATAAATCAGTTATCAGATTCCTCCAGGGCAAACGTAACTGTGATGTAAATTAGAGTCACCAAGGAACAGAGCCCTAGGCTAAAATAGATGCCAGGGCCTCATTTAAAAACCATGACATACAGCCCACTACTTCTCAGAACACAAGTATCATTTACTTCTTAGTGCCTGGAGTGAGAGTTTGTCATGTTGGCTTTGCTTCCTAGCATCTCACATAATAACAAATGCTAGGATGGAACGATATTGGAGACAGGTGCAGTAGCGTGATTATGTTAAGTTGAGAAAAGACTTTCAAAGGCTCTCTAGAATCTTAATGATTTCCAAAGGGTCCTCTTTCAGCTTGCCTACCTTGCCTCTGGTAGCCTAATTAATAGAGTGTGACTTTTTAGTTCTTGCCAAGTGCCACCCCAGTTCAAATGACAGCTGTCAGGAGAATGTGACAGATAACTGATGAAATCTTTAGTTACCTAGCTATCTTTAGAAGACACGGTCTTTGGCTTAATGAGTGCTGTAGTTTATAAGTAGCCACAGGTGTTTGGCACCCTGTCAGCATTCTTGGGGCTCTAAATAGAGTTAAGTTTTCCGTCTTTATATAGGCATCAGCAGAGTTTGAATACCTGCCCATCTACCATAGCAAAGTAGAAAGTTACAGAGAGAAAACAGAGACTTTAGGGTGGCATGAAAGGTATAAATATGCAAAATAACACTACAGATAAAACCATTAATGTAACCAATTGCAAACCATGCAGAAATATTAATAAGACTAAATATACTCTTTCAAATGTGAGTCTTGATGAGTGAAAAACCTTAAGTTCTATGTTCTATATGTGGCCCTGCCACTTGCAAACTATTAAAAACCAACTCCAATCACCAGACTTCTGAACCTTTTTCTCGTCTACAGACAGGGATTAATCATCTCTTAACTAGGTTACATGCTTGTTTGCCAAATCAAGTTTTTGCAAATGAGATGCAGTATGTAGAGGTAATGTATAAGCCATAATGTGCTGAGCACATGAAATTTGCATTTATTATTATGTAGAACCTCATTAGGTATCAGATACATAGAACACTGGATAATCTGGAGCTACCACCTAAAGTCTCACTCACACCTGACATAAATTTCCACTTGGCTGTTGATAATGGTTTTGGTGCCTCTTGTATTTTTTTCTGATCCTCAAACTGTTTGAGTGACCTGGGGATCCAGATAGAGGTGTATGTAGATATATGAGATTTTATCTACCAAAGCCTCATCATATACAGGCATATACCAAGAGTACTCAGGGGCTACACTGGGAAACAGGTAGCCCAAAAATTTGACTCTAAGTGTATAGAACACCTGCAAGAGTCAGAGCACCTATGTTAAGAAAGGGAAAATGCAAACGTGGTGTAAACCAATATACAGATTACCAGAAGGTGCTTTTCACTGGCTGTGTCTAACAGACATAGAAAAGAAGATTTTCCTGAGGGTGGTATCAGATATGTGAAATAGCATTTTTTATGCAGCCCTGGGAAACATTTTTGTTTTCTACATAGTCAATAGTGAAATATAAATTTTTAGGGTTTTTGAATTTTTTTCAGGCCTAATTTTTTATTTTTTTGAGATAGAGTCTTGCTCTGTTGCCCAGGCTGGAGTGCAATGGCACAATCTTGGCTCACTACAACCTCTGCTTCCCAGGTTCAAACAATTCTTCTGCCTCAGCCTCCCTAGTAGCTGAGATTATAGGTGCCCGGCTAAGTTTTGTATTTTCGATAGAGACAGGGTTTCATCATGTTGGCCAGGCTGGTCTCGAACTCCTGACCTCAAGTGATCCACCCGCCTTGACCTCACAAAGTGCTGGGATTACAGGCGTGAGCCACCACACCTGGCCTCCAGGCTTCATTTTAACTCACATTCTGTTAGACATAAAAAGAAATCACAGTACCACGTATATTTGATGTCTGCACTGAGTACCAAAGATGGCCTAAACATTTGACTACGTGAGTTAATGATGAGTAAGGGATAGTTAACCCCCAAAATGCTTAATGTGGAGTGGTTTGGGATCATTTGTGACTTTTTTGTTTCCTAGTGTGTGTGTGTGTGTTTGTATGTGTGTGTTTCCATCACTGCATCTGAGATTTTCAGTATTCAGCATTTTTGGTGGGTGCCGTTTTATCTTTTCAACGCAGCAGAGCTGCCTCTGCCCATTGCCTCACAGGACTTCAGTGAACAGGAGCACCTTCAGTGTTGGCTCTTTATCTTTGGGACTGACCAGATACTGTGGCCTTCTATCAATTTCCCTGCTAGCTAATGCTCTGACTTCTTTGCTCAGCTGTCCATTGTCTCCTGGAGTGCCCTGTGAACCAGACTGAGTTACACCTATCCAGAGCTGCCTGGATCCTGACAGCAGAGCTTCAGCCACAGCCAGGACTGTGCTGTGTACACACATTCTTTTTTTTTTTTTTTTTTTTTTTTTTTTTGTGAAACGGAGTTTCGCTCTTGTCGCCCTGACTGGAGTGCAGTGGTGCCATCTTGGCTCACCGCAACATCCGCCTCACGGGTTCAAGGGATTCTCCTGCCTCAGCCTCCCAAGCAGCTGGGGTTATAGGCATGTGCCACTATGCCCGGCTAAGTTTGTATTTTTAGTAGAGACGGGGTTTCACCGTATTGGTCAGGCTGGTCTTGAATTCCCGACCTCAGGTGATCCACCCACCTCAGCCTCCCAAAGTGCTGGGATTACAGGCCTGAGCCACCACACCCAGCCCCTGCCGTGTACACATTCTGTGAAGAATAAGATGTGCCTTCCTGAAGGAAGAGTTATGGAACATTTCTTATCCAGTGGAACTAAACACACACATGGATAGTCCAAATAGTTGTTCATATTAATAGAAAGGTGATGGCGGAAACATTCTGAAGTCCTTCTCTTCCATGGACATGACTGCTATCGACACAACTGTCAAAGGACCCCACACTAGAGGCTCAAGGTTTGCATTCTGTACTACACTATGGTTTCTTTCTGTCCAGCCTGAAAAGAAGATGAAAATCCAAACCTTTCTACTCACAGAGTGTCAGTTACCCTAAGCCCTGTCCCACACACTTTGGGAAATATGAAAGAAGAATGAGATAGTTTTTTACTCATCAAATTTGCAGTATACTTGAAGAGAATTAATGCAAATAAGATTAAAGTAATACAAAATATTATATAGGTAAACATGAGCATTTTAGAAAGTAGATCATGTCTGTTGGACGAAAGAACACATCGTGGAAGAAGGCTGAGGCATTTGAGTTTGGTGGATAAATAGGAAACGAGGGAGAGCATATTCTGAAAAGGGAGTAGCCTAAATATAGGGAAGAGGCAGAAAGGAAGGATTGGGCTAAAACTGGAAGAGGAAAATAATGTTGGCTAGATTGAGTTTTAACACATTAAGGAAACTTTGACTGGCATACACACACATAATTCCCTAACATATCGAATACAACATTTCCATATGGAAGAAACAACACCTGTTTCAGTTACATAATCCTTGAACTCCAGAAACTGGGCCAGCACGAACAGTTGTTTCAGCTATGCCAGGTATGCAGTTGGGAATCAATAAATGTGTTTCGGTTGAGAAATTTTTGCCAGCCCCTTAACTGAAAGCTGCCTCCGCGATAGCTGCGAATGTCCCTGAGAACACTTCTGAAGACTTGAAATATTTTTAAATCCAGAGAAACCTTGTCTATTTTCATGTCATAAACGTGCAACACTCAAAGCCTGTGGCACTCTGGCAGCCTCAGCATCTGTCCTGTGAACTGAAAATAGATGATCGTAACCCTAGACAGTGTTTGTACAGCATGCTTAGCACAAGATTCACTTGAATGTGTTCATCCTTGTTTGGAAGCCCAAAGGAAATGAGATTTGCTGTTTTGTGCTCCCTGGCCTTGTGGTTTACGGTAGATCTTTTCAGTACAAAATGTGCCCAACACAGTTGATTCTATTTTGATCTTGTGTGTGAGGATGTATCCTAGAGGCTGTCAACCTAAAATCTAGTTTTTTTGTTTTTGTTTTTTTTTGAGATGGAGTCTTGCTCTGTTGCCCAGGCTGGAGTGTAGTGGCCCGATCTTGGCTCACTGCAACCTCCACCTCCAGGGTTCAAGAGATTTTCCCTCCTCAGCCTCCCTAGTAGCTGGGATTACAGGCGCCTGCCACCACACCCAGCTAATTTTTGTATTTTTAGTAGAGATGGGGTTTACCATGTTGGCCAGGCTGGTCTCGTACTCCTGACCTCAAGTGATCCCCCTGCCTCAGCCTCCCACAGTGCTGGAATTATAGCCATGAACCACTGCACCTGGCCAGAATCTAGTTTAAAGAGTGTTTATTCAAGCTCAAAGTTTGAGGACTGCAGCATCAGGCACTTCCAAGCTGCCTTGGGGAGTGGTCTGGAAAACAAAAGAGAGGTTCACATTTTTAAAGGAAAAAAAGGACGAATCAGGAGAGGGGGCAATGACAAAAGTTGTTCATCAGGGATTTTCATTGGTTTACAGAAATAACATTGATTGGTGATTGGCTGTACATCGTTGAACTACAGAGTATATGGCATTTTATGGCTACTTAGTGTCAGTCTATAGCCCACAAACTAAGTGGCTTCAAGAGGTAATTAGCTCAAGTGAGACTGGGATGTGACTGCTGTTACCTTGTAAATGTCTTTCTAAAGCCTGATAGTTTAAAGGGGCTCATATTCCTCAGATAAAATGTTTTTATTTCTCAAGGTTCATCAGGGTGTCCATAAAAACCTGAGAAGTTTGAGTTGAGAGATTCTAGAGATAAATCCAGTCAGTTTCCTCAGGAAGCTGAGGTCTAGTTGGGTGAGAGATCTGCCCAGGCCACGTTACCTAAACCAGCAATGCACATTCTTCAGTTAGGTGTCCTGACTCCTCCTAGAAACAACACAGGCCCTGGCTTCTGTTGTTCCATCGAGGCTTGGACAATTGTCAAGTTGACACCATGCCCTAGTGTCACCTCTCTGCATCCTTGCCCATCAGCGGGACAAGCCGTCCTGCTTTTCTTTCTAAATCCTGAGGCTTCCTAGTTTAAATTTCTTCCCCATCAAAATGGGAATGGCTTTCATACCTACCCAGCCTTCTTTTCTTTTTTCTTTTTTCTTTTATTTTCTTTCCTTTCCTTTTCTTTTTTTTTTTTTTTTTTTTTCTTTTTTTGAGAAGTTTCACTATGTCACCCAGGCTGGAGTGCAGTGGCACGATCTTGGCTCACTGCAATCTCTACTTCCTGGGTTCAAGCGATTCTCCTGCCTCAGCCTCCCAAGTAGCTGGGATGACAGGCGAGTGCCACCACACCTGTCTAATTTTTGTTTTTTTTTTTAGTAGAGACAGGGTTTTGCCATGTTGCCCAGCCTGGTCTCGAACTCCTGACCTTGAGTGATCTGTCCGACTCGGCCTCCCAAAATGCTGGAATTACAGGCATGAGCCACCACACCCACCCTCTTATTTATTTCATAACGCAATGTTGGCTCTGTTTCATTCCAACCCCACTGGGTTTGCAAAGTGTGGTCCCTAATCAGTATCATCAGCATCACCCAAGCCTTTTTTTTTTTTTTTTTTTTTTTCTTTTTTGAGATGAAGTCTCGCTCTTTTGCCCAGGCTGGAGTGCAGTGGCATGATTTTGGCTCACTGCAACGTCTGCCTCCCGGGTTCAAGTGATTCTCCTGCCTCAGCCTCCCTAGTAGCTGGGATTACAGGTGCTTGCCACCACGCCAGGCTAATTTTTGTACTTTTAGTAGAGATGGGGTTTCACCATGTTGGCCAGGCTGGTCTGGAAATCCTGACCTCAGATGATCCACCTGCCTGGGTCTCCCAAAGTGCTGGGATGACAGGTGTGAGCCTGCCAAGCCCCCAAACACTTTTGAAAACTGCAAATCCTTGGGCCCACCCCAAACCTATTGAATTACAAACCATAGGAGGTGGGGCCCAGCCTTCTGTGTTTTACAAGCACTTCAGGTGATTCTAACACAGTCTATTTTTGAGAATTACTGCGGTCACCTTTTCTGACTGTAATAGTTGCAGTAGTCTGCAGATTACCTAGTGTGTATTTTTATATTCCATGGGGGGTGGTATATTGGGTAATATTATTACCCAGCCTGTCGCCAGGCTGGAGGGCAGTGGTGCAATCTTGGCGCACTGCAGCCTCTGCCTCCTAGGTTCTAGCAATTCTCCTGCCTCAGTCTCCCAAATGGCTGGGACTACAGGCATGTGCCACCATGCCCAGCTAATTTTTGTATTTTTTAGTAGTGGTGGGTTTCACCATGTTGGCCAGGATGGTCTCGATCTCTTGACCTTGTGATCTGCCTGCCTCAGCCTCCCAAAGTGCTGAGCTTACAGGCGTGAGCCACCACACCTGGCCTATTTTAGTTATTATTTAAATAATATTTTTATATTTGATCTTTCTATATATTTTGTCTTTGTCTAAAATTGTCCCTGAGACTGTTTCTTCTTAGGGAAGATGTTTTCAGTTTCCAGGACTAAACGTTTCATTGCAATGCAGTGTCTTTCTCAAGAGTGAGTAGCATCTGGGTGTTTCCAGAAATGACTTGCAGGGCTGTCACAAACAGATCCCAGGCTAACTCTCTCATCAGCGGTCCCCTCTTGGTTAAAGCACTAGATTAGCAACTTCTGTTTCCATAGTGGCACTCAACCAATATTCTGGTAGCAGTCAGGAGGTCAAGGTGGAAGTCTCATCTGGGAAAAGAGGCAAGTTACCTAACTCCTGTAAGTCTCCGTTTTTCCAGCTGGAAAACAGTGATATTGGCAAGGACTTGAAGTAGGTTGCCTGACATTTCTTTCCAGTTAAGACAATTAAGTGATTTTGGCTATCAGTTAGGTTGATACCGTAGAAGACATGAGGTTGATTCCAGCAAACCTCGCAGTAAGGAATGGCCAAGCACTCTCTCACCTGGACTTTTCTCTGTTTTGACTTACCACTCCACCAGAAGGGCTCTCTTTCTAATCCTTTAACAAAAGAGAACAGCCAAGTCTCTCCAGTAGTTGCCAATCAATTAATTGTTCCTTGATTCAGGACTTCATTTGTTAAAAAAAAAAAAAAAAAAAAAGCTGAAATGCTACTTAGTGGCCTCTTGATGGCACTTCTGGCAAAATCTGACTCTCATTTAATCCTCTCAATAACCCTATGAGACATACTCTATCATTCCCATTTTATAGATAAGAAAGTGAAGGCACTGAGAAGTTGAATGCTTTGTCCAAAGTTACACAGTGAATAATGGGTGGATGTTGATTTGAACCCCAGCTGTCTAGCTCTACAGGTCTGCTCTAAGTGAATGGTGAATAGTGAATTAGCATGGCAGGAAGTTTATTTGCTAACGAATGCAACTGGGCCCCTTATCCCAACTGGAAGCTATGCTTTCCTTTCTTCTCTCCTACTTGCTGCCACCTGAATAACAATGATTATTGGCCATATGCTTGTCCTTGGAGACCAGAAGTGAGGGGAGGGACACAATGTATGCCCCAGTTTGAGAACTAGTGTTGTAAGTGAAGAGCAAACCCTGTGTTTGTGGAAAGGAAGGAGCCAAGACACAGCTTCGTCTCATTACAGAGGGCACAGCAGGGACAGGGACCCAGATTGGAAGGAAGCAGATGCCACAGGGCAGGGAGTGTGCTACCCCTGTCTTCTACCAAGACAGCAAGGACTTGCGATGCAGTAACCAGTACTGATCTTTTGAGTCACTCTGTCGTCAGCAAGTTCCCTGAATGATTCTGGGCTTGTTTCTTCAGCTGAAAAATGGCAATTAGAGGCCTAATACTCCTGGGGCTGGTGTGTAAGCAAATAATGATCTGTTTGGGGGGGAAAAAAAAAGTCTTGGTGCTTCTTGGAAAGGTACTTTGCAAGTGGGAAGAGCACCATTCTTCTGGTTATCAGAGGGCTAGATCAGAGGTGGAGATGTTGATGTAATCTCTGTTCTTTGCTTGTTATTGGAGACCTTTTGGAAAAGAGCTCACATGGAGGAAGAATGAAGTAAAAGTCTCAAGTCAAAGGCAACAAGGAAGGCTGACTTAGGGACCCTGTATTTACTTCCTATCTCAAGGATGAGATGAGAGATTGAAAGGGCCTGGTGAACATTTACACACGCATCATTAAAAAGTATTCATTATGTGTCCCACACGCATTGACACCAACTCTTTGGAATGGTCTAACTCACCAACCCCATTTCCTGGATGCTGCCAGGAGTGTCATCTTAATCATACAACATTGGCTCATGCAAACATGAGGACAATGTGATGACTTCTTTTGTAGGCACTTCTCTGAGCCCCATCTGTATTTATATTGGTAGCAGTATCTGTGTGATATATAAATTGCATACATTCTCACTTTTATCATGGCACTTTAACATAGCTAGAATGTTTTCTTCTCCTTAGCCTGTATGAGCATAAAATAGGCAGAAAACAGATACTTCTGCCATTTACCATTTGGTAGCACAGAAAGCTCTCTAAACATAGAAATCAGAAGATCTGGGTTCAAGTCCTGACTCTTCATTAAAAATGTGACTTGAGCAAGTCACTTTAATTTTTCTGAGCTTCCTTCCTTATCTATCAAATTATTAATAATGACATTGCCTTCTTGATTGACGGATATTTTATATTATTATTATTATTATTATTATTATTATTATTGCGATGAAGTCTCTCTCTGTCATCCAGACTGGAGTGCAGTGGCGCGATCTCAGCTCACTGCAACCTCCACCTTCTGGGTTTAAGTGATTCTCCTGCCTCAGTCTCCTGAGTAGCTGGGATTACAGGCACATGCCACCATGCTAGGCTAATTTTTTTTGCTTTTTTTTTTTTACAGATGGGGTTTTACCATGTTGGCCAGGGTGGTCTGAAACCCCAGACCTCAAGTGATCCACCCACCTCGGCCTCTCAAAATGCTGGGATTACAGGCACGAGCCACAGCACCCAGCCAACAGGGATATTATAAGGCTCAACTCTGATAGTGTATTATGGCTCCATTCAGATGTAAGGTATTACTGTTACTATGTCTGCTGTCCACCAAAGAAAAAGTTAAGTTTTTAAATAATTAAAGTTAGTTTTATTTGGAAGGCTTACTGAGGACTATAGACAGGGGCCAGGAGCTCAGGAGCAGCCCTTTAGAGAGGTTCTATCCAACTGCCCCGGCACAGTATTTCAGCCCATTGCTTATATACAGGTGGTGGAGGTTCAATACATGCAAAATCACATCAGACTTGTTCAGAAATTACATTAAGCTGAATCACGTCAAGGTTTGGATATAAGAGTGCATCTGGTTGTAGATTACAGAGGCATAATTACTAACCCTTCAGATGTTATCTTATGGGTAGGAAAAGGCAAGGACTAGAGTCCTTTATCATTTGTTTATTTATTTTCTTTTTTGTTTGTTTGAGACAGGGTTTAGATTTGTCACCCAGGCTGAGGCGTGTGCTGCCACGCCTAGCTAATTTTTTAATTTTTGTTGATAGAGATGAGGTTTCACCATATTGCCAAGACTGGTCTCGTACTCTTGGGCTTAAGCAATCTGACAGCCTTGGCCTCCAAAGTGCTGGGATTATAAGCGTGAGCCATGGTGTGGGGCCTCATTTATCTTTTAAGGAGTATGGTGACTCAGGCAAGAGACCTAGGGGGCTGTGTGCTCTATTCTGTTTTTTCTTCAAAGTATCTGTCTAGAGAGCTACATGTTGTTACAGAGTCAAGGACTTTGTGAAATTATGTTGGCAAACAGAAATGAGCAAATATGCCCTCTTATGTGTGTTACATTGTCTCACTCTGCTAATACTCCATGTTGATTTCAAAGACAGTACATGATATATGAGATTCAGAATGAAACATGCTTCCTTCCTGGGTATGTTTATCCTCTCAATCCATTGCAGTGACAAGACACAGAGCTTGCATGGAACTTTGCTTTGTACTAACTTGACATGAGCCCTGGAAGGGCTCTGTATAGAAGCTGGGACTCTGATTTGTTCTTTATTCACAGAGCCATTGCTAGTAAAACATTTGGCATGGACCACCTTTTTTTTTGAGATGGAGTTTCACTCTTGTTGCCTAAGCTGGAGGGCAATGGTGCGATCTCAGTTCACTGCAACCTCCGCCTCCTGGATTCAAGTGATTCTCCTGCCTCAGCCTCCTGAGTACCTGGGATTACAGGTATGCATCACCATGCCTGGCTTTTTTTTTTTTTTTTTGAGACGGAATCTTGCTCTGTTGCCAGGCTGGAATGCAGTGGCGTGATATTGGCTCACTGCAACCTCTGCCTCCTGGGTTCAAGCAATTCTCCTACCTCAGCCTCCCAAGTAGCTGGAACTACAGGCACGCACCACCACACCCAGCTAGTTTTTGTATTTTTAGTAGAGACAGGGTTTCACCATGTTGGCCAGGATGGTCTCAATCTCTTGACCTCGTGATCCACCTGCCTTGGCCTCCTAAAGTGCTGGGATTATAGACATGGGCCACCGTGCCTGGCCTAATTTTCTATTTTTAGTAGAGTCGGGGTTTCTCCATGTTGGTCAGGCTGGTCTTGAACTCCTGACCTCAGGTGATTCGCCCGCCTCAGCCTCCCAAAATGCTGGGATTACAGGCCTGAGCCACTGTGCCCGGCCATGGACCACCTTATAAAGTGGTTACTACAGCTATTTGCAGTGTGTGTGTGTGTGTGTGTGTGTGTGTGTGTGTGTGTGTGTGTGTGTGTGTTGTCCAAGACCAATTGTTTCTGGCTCTACAGAATCACCTGTGCTCTATTTACATGAACCAGTTCTATTCTCTTTCCTGCCTATTTCTGTATTTGTTCTTTTGTTCTGATCAGGTTGGGAAAATTCAAGCATTTTTTTGAACCAAAACTACATGAAATGTGTATTATTATCCCATTTCATGTAAAAAATATACATATATAGCCATATGTGTGCACATACATAGAAGATTTCTGTAAGAATACATAAGCAGCTATTGCATTAGGTTCCTTTGGAAAGTGGAGGTCAAGGAAAGCCTCAAACATATGTATGGCACAGTAGGTAGAAACGTATAGTGACCTCCTATGTCCCCATCTCCTAGCTTCAGCAATGATCAGTTCATGGCCAGTTAACCCAGCTTTAATAATTGTCTGTTCATCTGAACCAAGGAAAGAGACTTTTGATTTTCATTTTTATACATATTTGAATTGTTTTCGACTGTGAGCATATATTATTTTGATAATTAAAAATCTGAATTAGAAAATAAGTTCAAGTATTAAAAGGATATGCAGTGTGTTAGATTTCATTTTTCCTGTTTTTGTTTTTTTTCTTTTAGACTCAGAGTCTTTCAAGGGTGAGTGATAAAGAGTGACTTTCCCCGGGTTCTCAGATCCCCAAGGACATATATAAGCTGTTGCAGAACATCTGGAAAGGAGGATAGCTGTAGCTTAAAGCACATCTATGTCAATACTGTCGCCCAAATCACAGGCTCACGCTGTCAGCCCCACTATTTGGCTTGCTGTGTTTGTTAAACTGTTTACTTTGGCTGAGATTTATGACGCTGTTTTAAAATGAGAATATGTGGTTTCAATCTCCCCTTTGTTCCCTGAGTCCCACAATCTGCTGCAGTTCTCTGCAAGCTATTTTTGAAAAACAATTTCTACTTTTCTTATCAGATGGACAGTGATTTTGCAGGTATTATGAACACCCTGCACCCAGTAATGTTTGTTCTCTTAGGGCTGGAAGAGGAAATGGTCTGATGCAATTTCAGCAGCTGGTTAGCTGGACAGGAATAGAACATTACAGAATCACCTTGAATCTAAAGCCTGTGAACCAGCTGTCTGAGATGAATAATAGGAAGGTTTTTTTTTTCTTTTTTCTTAATTTATATTTCATAGCCAGTGGGATTGAAAATGCAGCTAAAATACAGATGGTCACTCTTCCCAATGGTTTAATGTGGATTGATGGGGACTCTGCTGCTCAGAAAACTATTCTAGCTATGCTTCCCACCATGCTGAATACATAATATGCACGAATTAACTTTCACATCAATGAGATTGCTATCTCCTACTATTTGCTATGCACTAGAATTGCAACAACAAATAAGCAACTCTCCTTTAGTATCCCTGATGTCATCTAGTTGTAATACAGTGCGATGAATGCGTTACTGTTAGCGCTAAAATATTGTGGGAGAATAGAGGAGAGAGAAGGCTGTTTTCTGGCTTTGAAAGGCTGGGAAAATGTTCACAGAGGAGGTGCCCTTGAAAAGCTGACCCTTGAAGAGAAGTGAAATTGTTTTGAATTATTGAAGGCAGGCAGAAGGAGCATTCTAAGCAGAGGCATGGCGGGTGATTAGCATGGAGGGTTCAGAGGCTGAAGAAGAGTTCAGAATATTCAGAGTACAAAGCAGGAATGCATGTGACTGGGAGGTGAGAGAGACAAGGAAGCTGAAGAGGAGGCCTAGGATCAGGGTGGCAGGCCTCCTTAGCTCATGGGTAGGTGAGGTTCTTTTGGATTCAGGGAGTCGAGGCCCACTCAGCCCCCTGACGGGATTGGTAGTATCTTGGTTATTATAGGAGTGCACATGGCTTGGAAGAGGAACTGGAAAACTCTAAGGAACTGAGGAACTCCTGCAACTTGTTCCTCTTGGATCCCTCATTTGCTGCTTTAGGGGCTTCCTGTTGCTTTCTTGCCTTCTCTTTGCTGCCTCCACTCCCCTCTCATTCCTGATGGTCCAGTTTCCTTGATGACTTTTAGCACTGAGTTTATTTATTTGTTTATTTATTTTTTACCTTTGCTCCAATAATTCTTTTTTTGTTTTGTTTTGTTTTGTTTTGTTTTTTTTGAGGCAGCGTCTTGCTCTGTCACCCAGGCTGGAGTGCAGTGGTGCAATCTCAGCTCACTGCAACCTCTGCCTCCCAGGTTCAAGGGATCCTCCCACCTCAGCCAGCATAGTAGCTGGGACTAAAGGCATGTGCCACCACACCCAGCTAATTTTTATATTTTTAGTAGAGATGGGGTTTTGCCGTATTGCTCAGGCTGGTCTCCAACTCCTGACCTTGGGCGATCCGCCCACCTCGGCCTCCCAAAGTGCTGGGATTACAGGCGTGAGCCACCGTGCCCAGCTGAAAATAACATCATTTCTATTAGTGTCTTTATACATTCATTGGTTCACCAAATATTAAGTATTTGCTGTGCCAGGCAAAACACTTATATGTGTGCAGTGTGAAAATTTTTATCTCTTTATTGGGACAGTTTTTCTGGAATATACAATTTTCAAAGCTCATTTTTAGAATTCTGTGTTTCTGACTACAAAAGAAAAAAAGATAATAGCACACTTCTTACAGATTTTAACCCCTGGTGACATGTCTAAAAATACTGAGTTCTAGGCTATATCCTGGATCCAAAATTATTTCCCACCCCCCACCCGGCACATCATGCTCAGTTTTCTTAAATGTGGAAATGTACCAGGCCCCACTGGGACGGTAGGAATAGTGTGTAGTACTTTTCCCCTTCCACCCTTGCAGGGAATTCGTGGAAATCAGGAATGTTTAAGAATTAGCCCTAAGCTGAAGGGTCATGGAAGGATAATAACTGAAAGGTTCTATTCTGTAATTTTTTTTTTTTTTTTTGAAACAGGGTCTTGATCTGTCACCCAGGCTGGAGTGCAGTGGCGCGCTATTGGCTCACTGCAACCTCCGCGTCCTGGGTTCAAGCAATTCTCCTGCCTCAGCCTCCCGAGTAGCTGAGACTACAGGCACACACCACCACGCCCGGCTAATTATTCTGTAGTATTTAAAGATAAATAGGCTGGGTGCAGTGACTCAGGCCTGTAATTCCCAGCACTTTGGGAGGCCGAGGTGGGCGGATCACCTGAGGTCAGGAGTTTGAGACCAGCCTAGCCAACATGATGAAACGCCGTCTCTTCTAAAAATACAAAAAATTAGCTGGGCATGGTGGCAGGCGCCTGTAATCCCCACTACTCGGGAGGCTGAAGCAGGAGAATAGCTTGAATCCAGGAGGTGGAGGTTGCAGTGAGCCAAGATCGCACCATTGCACTCCAGCCTGGGCAACAAGAGTGAAACTCTGTCTCAAATAAAAAAGATAAATACTACCTAATAATTCTTTTAGATTGGAAAGTTTACAGCAGCTAAATCTCTTGGCTCATAATATATTCCTCCTCCTACTATATATACCAAATTACACAGTAGCTTGTTCTTCCACATTTTAATTTCTAAGTAAATTGGCCTTCATTATTCTTGGATTCCTGACAGACATCGCATCTAAGAATTAATATTTTGCATTCTGCCACTCTGAGCATGTTAAACAAATTACTCAGCGTCGTTGTCACTGAATTAATTAGAAGGATTCATGTGATGACTTTAGCACACCCTATGTAAACTTGTTTTTTTTTTAAAGCTGCTGCTTAGTTTTTATTATTAATAATTACAACTCTACATAGGTATCATTTGTGGTTTTAGAATTGACGGCCTCAGGGAGTTGTTGTGAGGATTAATGCCCATAAAGCAGTTCAAACTGTCCCTAGCACATAGATGCATAAAATTATCTTCATTTTACCAGTAAAAACTCTGATGTTCAGAAGTTATAGAGTTATTGGCAGCACCAGGGTGAGAACCAAGTCTTTGTATTCCTGATCCCGTTTTTCTCATTATCCTCAGAACTGACATTTTGGGGTGAAATCTGTGATAGTCGGAAATGAACAAATCTGTGTGGAGTGGAAATGTAGCAGGCCCTGGTGGGACAGCAGGGATAGTGTGCAGTGCTTCTCCCCAGGAAGTACTTCAGACCCAGGAAGAGTTGGTGGGTCTGCGCTTCCCGAAACACCATCCCGGAACATGGCCTGGTTGTCAAAAGGAAGAACTGAACCTTGTTGGCTTGCTGGGAAATACTCCTGCCACCTCTTTTGTTCTAAAGATCACTTGGGACTTCCCTGGAGCTGTGTGCTAGAGGCTATTTTAGTTGGTTTTGTTTAGACTTATTATGTATGTTGAGGTAATATTATAAATTAATTTAGTGGCTTAAAAAATCTCCATGTCTATTAACTTCTGTCTGCTGTATATGTATGTATGTGTTTATTTATTTATTTTTGAGATGAGGTTTCTCTGTGGTGCCCAGGCTGGAGTGCGGTGGCACGATCTTGGCTTACTGCAACTTCCACCTCCCAGGCTCAAGTGATGTTCCCACTTCAGCCTCCCAAGTAGCTGGGATTACAGGTATGTGCCATAACACCCAGCTAATTTTTGTATTTTTGTAGAGATGGGGTTTTGCCATGTTGCCCAGGCTCATTTGAACTCCTGAGGTCAAGTGATCCTCCCGCCTCAGCCTCCCAAAGTCCTGGGATTATATGTGTGAGCCACCATGCCCAGCCTATCTGCTTTAATTGCTTTTTCTTCTTTGTTTTATCAAACTATTTTTTCAAGAAGAATTTCATTTTTCAGCTATGTGATTCATTTGTCCTGACAGTTTATAATTTGCTTGATAAACTGTGTGACATTCATTTATTTTCCAAGATCTGTATCTCCCTCTTCATAATTATTGTATCTTTGAGTCCTTATTTTCCTGACTTTATGTTCTTTTGAAATTGTTTTTAAATTTTTTATAGTTTAGAACACTTTTAGGAAATTGTCTGTTTCTTGAATTATGTTTTCTTTCAGACAGAGTTCTTCTTATCTGCTGAATGCTCTTTTTCCCTTCCCTCTGTTTTTCCTTTCTTTTCTTTTTTCTTTCTTTCTTTTTTTTGGTATTATTTATTTTTGCTTCACATTATCACCTAGCGGTTTGCTTTTTCCCATGATGTTTATGCTTAATGCAGACAGTTCTGTCCATGCTTTCAATCTGTCCATACTCTCTCTGTGCTCGGAAATAAAGACAGGTGACATCTCCTTAGCACCTTCCTAAGTCATCTCAGAATGTCATTTTCCCCTCTGAGCTAAATTTGATAGCTAATTATTTGTTCCAGTGTTTTACAGCTTAAGGGCTCCTGGTGATGGAAAGGAGAGAGTCTTGCTTCTGAGGTTTTGTTCAACTTCCTGTCCTAGGGTTCATTTCATATAGTCAGAGATGGATCCCACTGCTATGGAGGGATATTTTGGCCACTGCAATGGTCCCCAAATTTATTATTGAGCTTGGGAGGCTTCACTGTTAAAGAAAAGATCTAGTTCTTCATTTCCTTCATTGCACCTATCTTTCCCCATCAGCCATTTCAACTGTCTCCTAATCAGAAAACAGAAAACTCAGTTATTTATGGTTTTTTTTTCCTTCAAAAATTAATGAAAATTCTGAGGATTTCATTGACTTAGCAACAAGGCTTCTGGGTGATGAGAGTCTACTCGCCTTACCTTGCCACTCCAAAATCTCCTGTTTGTTTTTTTGACTGCTACTTTATTTATGTTTTCATCTTTTCCCTTTATTCAAAAATTACAAAGCCTTTTTTTGGTCGTTTCAATGAGTAGAGAGTATTTTAAGGCTAATCCACCCTACCTGTAATATAGGCCTAAATCACTTTATTATATCATGATTCCTTTTGTTTGTTTGTTATTTTTATTGTATTATTCTTTTCTTTCCAACCTTTGTTTTCACTTCAGGGAATTCACGTGCAGGTTTGTTACATGAATAAACTGCATGTCGCAGGGGTTTGGCGTACAGGTTATTTCGCCATCCAGGTAATGAGCATAGTAGGCAACAGGTAGTTTTTGGATCCTCACCCTCCACCCACCCTCCACACTAAAGTAGGCCCCTGTATTAGTACATTCTCATGCTGCTAATAAAGGCATACCTGAGACTAGGTCATTTATAAAAGAAAGAGGTTTAATGGACTGTCAGTTCCACATGGCTGGAGAAGTCTCATAATCATGGCAGAAGGCAAAGGAAGATCAAAAGGACTTCTTACATGGTGGTAGACAAGACAACTTGTGCAGTGAAACTCCCATTTATAAAAACACCAAGGCTAGGTGTGGTGGCGCACGCCTGTAATCACAACACTTTGGGAGGCCGAGGTGGGTGGGTCACTTGAGGTCACGGGTTCAAGACCAGCCTGGCCAACATGGCAAAACCCCGTCTCTACTAAAAAATACAAAAAATTAGCTGGGAGTGGTGGCACGCAGCTGTAATCCCCACTACTCGGGGATTGAGACAGGAGAATTACTTGAACACAGAAGGTGGAGCCTGCAGTGAGCCGAGATTGCACCACTGCACTCCAGCCTGGGTAATAGAGTGAGACTCCGTTTCAAAAACAAACAAACAAATATAATATAAACAACAACAAAAAAACCCATCAGATCTCGAGATTTATTCATTACCACGCGAACAGTATGGGGAAAACTGCCCCATGATTCAATTTTCTCCACCTGGCCCTGCCCTTGACATGTGGGGATTATTACAATTCAAGGTGAAATTTGGGTGGGGACACAGTTAAGCCATATCAGTCCCAGGGTCTCTTGTTGCCTGTTTACTTTTTGGGTTTTTGACACAGAGTTTTGCTCTTGTCACCCAGGCTGGAGTGCAGCAGCACAATCTTGGCTTGCTGCAACCTCTGCCTCCTGGTTTCAAGAGATTCTCCTGCCTCAGCCTCCTGAGTAGCTGGGATTATAGGCGTGCACCACCATGCCTGGCTAATTTTTGTATTTTTAGTAGGGATGGGGTTTCACCATGTTGGCCAGGCTGGTCTCGAGCTCCTGACCTCAAGTGATCCGCCTGCATCGGCCTCCCAAAGTGCTGAGATTACAGTCATGAGCCACAACGGCCAGCCTGTTGTTCCCTTCTTGATGTTCGTGTGTTCACAATGTTTAGCTCCCTTTTAGAAGACAGAACATGTGGTACTGGTTTTCTGTTCCAGCATTAATTTGCTTAGGATGCCACTTAAAAACATTTATGGAGTTAGGGTTTCTTTTTCCTTGTCTGGCTACTTCTTTCTGCTGTTTTTTTTTTTTTTTTTTTTTTTTATTTTCCTTAATATGAAGAAAAGGAGATTCCGTGCTTCGGTTTCACTCCACCAGCTTTACCAATTTATAATCTTTACAGTTCCCATTTCCTACCTGGTCCTTGGCAAATGAAAGCTAGTCTAACTCCAAGCACATGGGTTGAAGTATCTTCTGAAATACTTAAATGTGATGATTCAGGTGCTCTAAAAAAATTACATAACTAGCTTTCCCTAGAAGAGGAAGCCCTAAGGACTCAAAGTGTCTTCTGGCATCAATGTAGGTTCCTTTCTTTTTTAGCATAAAATATTAATCCTAATGTACTAACCTGCAAGTTGAAAAAAATATATCCCCCATAAGGTTGTCAGAAAATGCAGAGTGCCCACTAAAATTTGAATTATAGATACAGTATAATGAATTATTTTTTTGTTTTTTTGTGTGTGACGGAGTCTTTCTCTGTCGCCCAAGCTGGAGTGCAGTGGCGCGATCTCGGCTCACTGCAAGCTCTGGTTCCCGGGTTCACACCATTCTCCTGCCTCAGCCTCCCGAGTAGCTGGGACTACAGGTGTCCGCCACCACACCCGGCTAATTTTTTGTATGTTTTAGTAGAGACAGGGTTTCAGCATGTTAGCCAGGATGGTCTCGATCTCCTGACCTCGTGATCCATTCGCCTTGGCCTCCCAAAGTGCTGGGATTACAAGCGTGAGCCACCGCACCAGACCTATGAATTGTTTTTTTAAAGTATAAGTAGGTCCCATGCAATATTTGGGTCATGCTTTTACTACACAATGGTTTGCTATTTATCTGAAATTCAAATTTAACTGGGTTTCCTGTCTGGTTTTTCCTTCCCAAACCTGGTAGCCCTACTCTATCACCACCATCTTATGAGAATGTTTTCTGGGTCTATTGGATACCTCTCCTTCAGTATTTTCCTGATATCACTGATATCCTTATCTCTGTTACTAGTGGATTCATTGCTATGTCCTTTCCTTAGCCAATCCTATAGTATGACTTAACTCTTAAGTTTTAGATAATAAATATTGGCAGATGGTAGAACATTGTACAGTAAGTAACATTTATTACTAATTATTTAGCATTCAGCCAAAGAGCAGTAATAAAGGATATAAGATAGTCTTTGAGTGACCAAAATAGATGTCATAAATTCCATGCCCAAAATGCTCATTTTCTTTCTTCATAGATGCTCGTATCAGGCTTTTGCTCAAAATATTTTAACTCCTAAATACTGACTACGTAGCAGACCATGGCAGAACAGAAATAGCAGATCAGGGGAACTGCTTGAGTTTAGGAACAAGGACAACAGGTGCATATCACAGCAGGACAAGGGAAGGAGACAGGAGAATGAGAAACAGACCCTAGGAAGTTGTGGAACCACTGGGTGCAGAGTACATAGCTCTGGCCATTTATGTGATCTCTGAAGGCACCACTGTGGCAACATTCCGTGTCATGGAGCCATAAGCTGGCATTCACCTGGAGGGTGTATTGGGACAATATTGGTATTAGTAACAGATACCTGAATCAATTCACTAAAGCACAGGGAATGTATCGATTCATGTAATTTAAACCCAGGTTAGGTGACTTCATGAACTGTTGAATTCAGGTGCTCAAACAGGGTTGTTTGTAATCTCTCTCTCTCTTTTATCTCTATCTCTTTATCTATCTGGTCCACTTTGCTCTGTGTTGTATTTCTTTCTAGGCAGGTTCTTCCTTTATGATGGCAAGATTGGCTAGTAGTAGTTCAAGATGCATATATATATATGTATATGTATGTATATATATGTGTATGTATATATTTTAAGAAGGAGTTTCACTCTTGTTGCCTAGGCTGAAGTGCAATGGTGCGATCTCAGCTTACTGCAACCTCCACTTCCCAGGTTCAAGCGATTCTCCTGCCTCAGCCTCTTGAGTAGCTGGGATTACAGGCACCCGCTACCATGCCTGGCTAATTTTTGTATTTTTAGTAGAGACAGGTTTTCACCATGTTGGCCAGGGTGGTCTCAAACTCCTGACCTCAAGTGATCCTCCTGCTTCGACATCCCAAAGTGCTGGGATTACAGATGTGAGCCACCACACCCTGATGTATGTTTTTAGTGCCTAGAATTACCTAACAGGCAGGTAGTAGACATCCATTAATATTTGTTATATGAATGAATGACTACAAGTAGGGTGGGCCCTGAACAATTTGTGATAAAGTGGGTGCACTTTGTTTCAGCATATTGCTAAGGTTTTTGTTTGCTGGTTGAAACAGTAACCCCACTGGACAGAGAAAAAGCAGGGAGTGAGACAGAGTAGGGGATGGAGAGCTTTTCTCACTCTCAGGAATGGCAGGAGAGTTCTGGGTTGGCTGTGATTGTTTTACCCTCGTATTTACCTCTGTCATCTAGATCAGAGGCTGGAGTCACTTTCTGGAGCCTTTGAGCTCTGACAGTATGGAAATCACCAAGTGAGCTAAAGATACTCAATAACACTCTCATGCCTTTGGAACTTCTGTTATGTTATTACTCTCTGGGATTGGTTTAATAATTTGTGCTGTCATCAAAATTTCCAAAGTAATTGCTAATTTTTCTTTCAGGCTCAGGCTGCATGAAGAAAAGGTTATTAAAGATAGACGTCATCATCTCAAGACCTACCCAAACTGTTTTGTCGCAAAAGAACTGATTGACTGGCTGATTGAACACAAAGAGGCTTCCGACAGAGAGACGGCAATTAAACTCATGCAGAAATTAGCAGACCGGGGCATTATTCACCATGGTAAGTGAGGTGGTGAGTCAAGATGACTTGAGAGAAAATGAAGGACTAAATCTTTTCATGAACATACCCACTTAAGAAAGAAAACATTTTGCTTTATTTTATCTCTACTGTATCTCTCCCTGATTTCATTTTCTTCCTCTAAGAGGCATTTTGGTTATTTCTTTTTTTCTTGTATTTTCAGTAGAGACTGGGTTTTACCCTGTTGGTCAGGCTGGTCTCGAACTCCTGACTTCAGGTGATCTGCCCACCTCAGCCTCCCAAAGTGCTGGAATTACAGGCGTGAGTCACTGTGCCCAACTAGCATTTCGGTTATTTCTATGTACTGCTTTATACCTCTTTCTCTATTCATCTTTAAGGAATGCATCATGTTGTCTTAAAAGTTTTCTCTCATTATAGAAGTGCATATTTATCCTTTTGCAACTTGATCAACACACTGTGAGCTTCATCCACGTTGATAGTATATGTCTTATTTGTTATTTTTGCTGTTGTATAATACATGTGTATAATTATGCCACTATATATTTTTCAGTGGGCATTTATGTGGTTTCCAAGTTTTTGCTGTTACTCTCAGTGGGTTCAATAAAGATTCACCAACATGTCTTCTTGAAATCTCTCATCCTGGCCTCTACCTTCGCACATGTCGTCGTTCTCTTGGAATGCCCTTTCCCCTCACGTTTTGCCCAATTTCTCTTTGTTCTTCAGGTCTCCACTTACATGCAAACTCTTCAGGGAAACTTTCTTTTTCCAAAGCTGGATCACTGTGTTCCTGGGGCACTGGGCACTCTTCCTTTAGGCTCCCATTGCACTCTGTCCTTACCTCTGTAGCCTTTTCATACCATATTTCAATTACAGTTGACATTTCTCCTTACCTCACTAGATTTCACATTCTTTGAGGCTGATGCATGCCCCAATATGCTTTAGAAGAGTTTGTGGATTGCTTGATGAATTGAATTATGTAAACTTCCTAAAGACAATGATGATGATGATGATTATGGTGATGGTGATGGTGATAATAATAGCTAAAAATACTGAGGACTTACTCTGTACCAAGTGCTATGTAACTATTTTACATGTATTAGCTCATATGGTAGATACTTGCATGCATGAAGAATTTGGTAGTGAAATAATTCTTAATTAGCATCATACTTCACTTGAGTAATTAAATAAGAGTGATTTTTTTTTTCTCATTTGCTTCTCTGTGCATATTGTGTTTCAGTGTGTGATGAGCATAAAGAATTCAAGGATGTCAAACTCTTCTACCGCTTTAGAAAGGATGACGGCACCTTCCCATTGGATAACGAAGTGAAGGCCTTTATGAGGGGACAGAGGCTGTATGAAAAGTATGTTCCACATGAAATCCCCACTGTAATCTTGACTGGTAGAGAGAAGCAGAACTGTGCCAGTCTTATTATGTTGATTTCAGCATGGCTCTTCCATGTGGGCTGGTTACATAACTGTTCTTTTCCATATGAGAAAACTATCACCCATTTGCTTTCTCTTTGCCAGAAAATAAGTCAATTTCATAAGATTCTTATTAAAGAATTTATTTAAATCTTATTTTCTATATTTAAGTCAATTCTACAAAGCTCCAGAATTTTTGTTTACCATCAAATGATGTGGATGCCCCTTTTCCTTTCTTATTTTTATTTATTTTTTGGCACTGAGTCTCACTCTGTTGCCCAGGCGGAAGTGCAGTGGCATGATCTCGGCTCGCTGCAAACTCTGCCTTCTGGATTCGAGTGATTCTCGTGCCTCAGCTCCTGAGTAGCTGGGAATACAGGCGTGAGCCACCACACCTGGCTAATTTATGTATTTGTAGTAGAGACAGGGTTTCCCCATGTTGGCCAGGCTTTTCTCAAATTCCTGACCTCAGGTGATCTACCCACTTCAGCCTCCCAAAGTGCTAGCATTGCAGGTGTGAGCCACCATGCCTGGCCCCCTTTTTTCTTTTAAATACTGTTGTTGTGTAAATTGGAGGTTCAGGCTTATAAGTGATTGGAGAAGCAGCATCAAGAGCAGGGGAATTGGTCAGACCAGGAGACCAGTAGTGGGAGAACTTCAGATAGCCGGATGTCTATGAGGAATAAGCTTTCAGCTCTTTCAAGAGATAAGTACAGTGTAGCACAGGAGTATTTGGTTGATGGGTCTTGAATCTTCTGAGTGGGCATCTCTGGGTTTATCTGCTACTTCTGTGGCCTCTTTACCATCCTGCCTTCCTCATTTAGTTTTCCAGGGCAACCATTAGAAAAAGGGGTGCAGAAGCAATGGTACCTCCTTTGTAACCCTGGCTGCCTTACAAGACTTGAGGGAATTGAAAAACACATATTTATCGGCCAGGCGCCGTGGTTTATGCCTGTAATCCTAGCACTTTGGGAGGCCGAGGTGGGTGGATCACTTGAGGTCAGGGGTTCAAGACCAGCCTGGCCAACATGGTGAAAGCCTGTCTCCACTAAAAATACAAAAACTAGCCCGCCATGGTGGTGAGTGCCTGTAATCCCAGCTACTCGGTAGGCTGAGGTAGGAGAATCGCTTGAACCTAGGAGGCAGAGGCTGCAGTGAGCCAGGATCACATCACTGCACTCCAACCTGGGTGACAGAGTGAGACACCATCTCAAAACTAAAACAAAAACAAAACATATTTGTCACATAAAATAGCCTGTTCTATAATGGGTGGGGGTAAGGGTCTGGGTGGGTGTCTGAGTGATCAGATTAATTGGCATGACGGTTAAAAGCCAGACAGAGTTTGAAGTGTAGCCCTGTCACCTTACCTTTGTAAAGCTCAGTGTCCTCTTTAGTGACATGACAGCAGCAATAGAACTCACCTCCTAGTGCTGTTGTGGGAATTAAAAGGCTTAAGTATTTAGCTCAGGATCTCTGGTATATAGTAAGACCTCACAGAGGATAGCCATTCCAGATATGAGTACAGTACTGATGGCCACCCTCGACTGTGTCCTTCCTGTGTTATGCACTCTGTCCCAGTTCTTGTCTCCGTTTCTTGAGGTGGTATGGTCACCACTTGATGTCCTAATTTGTACTCAGTCTACTATCACTTGCTTTCTATATTGAAATGGAGAAACTCTCTCATCTTTCTGACTCACATGAATTTGAGTGGAAGGGATCCATCAGTACCTCCACTTGTTTACTTGAGTGTGTGCATTTGTTTTGTTGCTTTCTTTTAATTTCTTAGTTCCTTTTGTAGAATTCTAGCAGGTGTTGGGTATTTCAGTTACGATGATGTTCCTTTCAAACAATGATTCTATGTTGGCCAAAACATGCATGTCATCTCCATGGATGAAGGCCAGTGGATTCTGTAACACTTTTCCTTTTTTTGAATTAAAAAAAATTAACAATATTATTATTATTATTATTTATAAAGACAGGATCTTGCTCTGTCTCCCAGGCTGGAGTGCAGTGGCATTATCATAGCTCACTGTAACCTTCAATTTCTGGGCTTAAGTGATCCTCCTGCCTCAGCCTCCCAAGTAGCTAGGAGTACCGACTTATGCTACGACGTCCAGCTATTTTTTTTTTTTTTTTAACTTTTTGTAGAGACAGGATCTCATTATGTTGTTCAGGCTCATGTCAAACTCCTGTCCTCAAGTGATTCTCTTACCTTGGCCTCTCAAAGCATTGGGACTAAGCCGTGAGCCACTGTACCTATAACACTTTTCTCTAGCTACAGCTTATCTCTTGGGATCTGCATAACCACACTGTGGGGCAGGGATCAGCTATAATTGAAAATGTCTGGCAGAGAACTGTTATTGCTTAATGGGATAGTTATGGTGGCAAGATAATAATAAGAAAAGTTAAAGTTGCTCACACCTTCTGGAAAGCAGACTTACTCCAGCCTCATATTCCGTTGCATCTCCTTCCACCCTGTGGACCAGTCACACAGCACTGTGTATCTCTGAGCATGTTCTTTCCTTTCAGGAGATGCATTAATGCATTAATTATTCAACAAATCTATATTGAGCCCTTTCCACTTGCTAGGCACAGCTAAAAATGCTAGAAATGCCTGTAGCAAAGCCCCTGCCTTCATGAGCTTGCACTTCAGTTAAAGAGGCAGACATTAAAGGCACAGACACATGAAGATGTGATATAGTATAACACGGGTGTCATTGGTGCTAGAAAGAAAAATAGATTTACTGAGGATGGTGGGGTACTTTAAATAGGGGGATCGGGGAAAATGTTTTTGAAGAGGTGACATATGAATAAAGGAAGACTTGCAGATATCTGGTGGAAGAACATCCCAGGCAAAGGGAATGGTAAGGATAAAGGCTTTGAGAAGGGAACGTGCTGGACATATTTAAGGGCAGTAATGAGACCAGAGTGTCCAGAGGGCAGAAGAAAAGAGGAGAGTAGTAGGAGATGAGGCAAGGCCAGTTCATAATAGGGCCCTTAAAACCATGGTAAGAATTGATGATTTTAAGTGTAATGGGAGGCCGTTGGAGAGGAGGGAGTGAGGAAGTGGCAATCTGATATACTTTTTGCATGTGCTGTTCTCTCTGCCTAGAGGACTCATGCCACTCTCACCCCTTTCCCTAAATCACTGACTCCTGTGGCTTCACGTTAATTGTGAAGGTAGCTTGAGTAATGTGTGGTGGCTCATGCCTGTAATCCCAGCTCCTTGGGAGGCCGAGGTGGGCAGATCACCAGAGGTCAGGAGTTTGAGACCAGCCTGGCTGACGTGGGAAACCCCATCAATATGAAAAATATAAACATTAGCTGGGTGTGGTGGCGGGCACCTGTAATCCCAGCTACTCGGGAGGCTGAGGCAGGAGAATTGCTTGAACCTGGGAGGCGGAGGTTGCAGTGAGCCGAGATCACACCACTGAACTCCAGCCTGGGTGACAGAACAAGACTCCATATCAAAAACAAAACGAAACAAAAAACCCACAAAAAACAAAACAATGTTTATTGTTTGTAAGTTAAGCTTCTTAAAGCACTTCCTTTAGATTATTTTATCTAAGCTTCTTTTTAAAATAGATGGAGCATTACTTTACTGGCCCATTTTCAGAGAGAGCATCTGGGATCCAATGCATTTAAGTAATTTATATGTGATGTTGACACAGTTTGCGAGGGACAGGGGTGAGACAAGAACCTGGGGTGGCAGGTGTTGGGGCCGCTGCTGTCTCAGCAGCTCTGAGGGGGCGGGCATATTGTCAGTATTTCTTTTTGGCTCTTTTCTTGCTTGTTTGTTCTGTGTTATAAATAGGACTTTGTGAGACTTTGTGGTTTCTGACTGAGGTTTTGCTGAACCATGTTGATTTTGGGGAACCCTGGCTTTCTGGGTTTTTTTTGTTTGTTTTTATTTATAAGAGTCTCACTCTGTCGTCCAGGCTGAAGTACAGTGGCATGATCTCGGCTTACTGCAACCTCTGCCTCCTGAGTTCAAGCGATTCTTGTGCCTCTGCCTCCCAAGTAGCTGGGACTAGAGGTGTATGCCACCACACCTAGCTATTTTTTTGTATTTTTAGTAGAGATGGGGTTTCAACCTGTTGGCTAGGCTGATCTCAAACTCATGGCCTCAAGTGATCTGTCTGCCTCGGCCTCCCAAAGTGCTGGGATTACAGGCGTGGGCCAGTGTGCCCAGCCTGGGTACCCTGGCTTTCTAACCCATAGCAGTGTTTCTCAGACTGCTCATTGGTGGGATAAACCCAAGTCTGAAAACTACAATTTCAGTAACTCTGCTGGCTCTTAGTATGTGTGTCACTCTAGTTACTTTACTTGAGACATGCTGGAACAAATACTAATGAAGAAGCCAGAAGCTGGCCCTTTGAAGTTGTCCCAGTGTGAGTGAGGAAAGCTTTAGAGGAACTGGAGGCATGGATCATCCTGCATAGTGAGTGACAATGGCTGTAGGCTCTGGAGTCACACAGCCTGGGTCTTCCATCGCAGCTTCACAACTTGCTTGCTTTGTGACCTTCAGCAGGCTGCCTAAATCTCTCTGATCTTCAGTCTACCATGGAGATAAGGCTGGGACCCACTGCTGGAAAAAGCTGTAGCGGGGACTGATTGAGATCCATCTGTACAGTGCTGAGCACACTGCTTGACGTGGACTGAGAGCCTAGGGAATGTTAGCTGTTGTTATTACAGTAGTAAATAATAATATCAATACGTGACACCTATTCTTCTTGTTTTCTCATATTATTTTAGGATGCAGCCTTGCATAGCAGATAAGAGCCCAGGAGCCCAGCTACCTGGGTGTGAATCTTGGCTCCATGCCTTGGGGCAAGTGGCTTTATCTCTATGTCTCCATTTGCCTATCTAGTAAATGGAGATACTGACTATGCTGACCTCATAGACGTGTTGTGGGGGTAAAATGGACTAATGGATATGCACACAGGACAGGGTCCGCATCAGATATGAGTATATGCTATTGCTCACCTCCTGCTGCCAACTTTGGGGAAGCATGAGAAAGAGGGTGTGTGCTTATGGATTGATGCCCTGATGTTATCATTTTGACAAATTCATCTGAGTGCATTCAGGGCACAATACACTTTCATCAACAAGCTCTAAGCTCTGTTGAGTCTTCATTATGGCCAGTCAATGGACTGAAGGTGCAAAGAATAAGGCATAGTATTCTGTCTCTTTGGGAGGGGCTTACAGCTTTCCACTTAATTTTGCATGGGCACAAGTACCCAAGAACCTCAACACATGAACATAAGTCATGTTTTCCCAAACAGTACAATTTTTACTTCTCAAAGGAGACCTTTATAAGCAGGATAGTACCCATAACTTAAAAGAACAATGTTGAATCTGTATACGCGACCTTAAGATGGTAAAAAGTGTTTTGAGTGCATGTTCCCCACTGTAAAACTTGATTGGTAAAATAGATTTCTTTAAGTAAAAAGCTGACCAGTCATGGTGGCTCACACATGTAAACCCAGTACTTTGGGAGGCCGAGGCGGGCAGATCACTTCAGGTCAGGAGTTCAAGACCAGCCTGGCCAACAGGAGGAAATCCCGTCTCTACTAAAAATACAAAAATTAGCCAGGTGTGGTGGCATGCACCTGTAACCCCAGCTACTCAGGAGGCTGAGACAGAAAAATTGCTTGAACCCAGGAGGCGGAGGTTGCAGTGAGCCGAGGTTGTGCCACTGCACTCTAGCCTGGGCAGCAGAGCAAGACTCCATCTCAAAAAAAAAAAAAAAAAAAAAAAAAGAAAAGAAAAGAAGAGAAAAAGAAAACAGTTGAATTCAGGATTATCAAGTCCTCTGTATAGTAACAAATAAAATCAGCTATAAAAGAGAATGTGCGTTTGAGGTACAATTTGGTCTTTCCTTACTAAACCTAGTAGTTGAAATGTATATTTTAAACTAACTTTGATTTCATCTTCAGATTTAGAAAAGACTTCTTAATTTTAATTTAACCTCAGTCTTGATATGGAACTAAATCCCCTGTTAATCTGGCTCATAGACACATTAGTCTAGTTTTTTGTTTGTTTGTTTTTTGTTTTTTCATCCAAAGGGCCATGATTTTCTCAGCAGCAAGAGTTTCTATCTCCAGCTACTATTAGTCTCTTTATCCTGCTTAGGAGTTTAGACCTGATTGAAGAATTGGCTTAACATGCCCGTATGCCATTAGATGTCTATTGAATTACCACTGCTTCCTTCAGTTTCTCTTCCACAGGACCAAAGAGAAATAAAAGGGAGAAAGTATATCCAAAGAGGCAAAGCCCTTCTGCATGTTTTATCTTATCAGAAGTTTCTCTACCCTGTGCATTAGGATCTTTCTCCTGTTCTCTCCCAGTGCCTGGGACAATAAATATTTGTTGAATGAACAAAGGGCTCTACATGTTGTGATTGCTATGAGCTGCTGAGCCTGTACCATGAGCTACACAGAGCTTGCTTTTAATGACAAGCAACAATAGCCAGAGATTCACCTTGTCTGGCCTCTTTAGAGCCCACAAACCATCATATACATTAATTTGTTTGATCCTCTGTACAACTCTGTGAATTATACCCAGCAGGCATAATTATTTGCATTATAAAAATGGGGGACATGAGCTATAGAGAGAGGTTTAATGACTGAGATAGACCCTAGGTATGGAACTGGAGTGAAAAAAAAAAAAAAGTCTTCAAGCTTTTGTCTCCATCTTGTTCTATTTCCAGTATAGAGGTGTTTTTCAGGTGACCAGCCCAGGCAACATAGTGAGACTGTTTCCATTAATTTTAAAATAAGGCCAGGCATGGTGGCCCACACCTGTTATCCCAGCACTTTGGGAGGCCAAGGCGGGCAGATCACTTTACGTCAGGAGTTTGAGACCAGCCTGGTCAACATGGTGAAACCCCATCTCTACTAAAACTACAAAAATTAGCTGGGCATGGTGGCAGGTGCCTGTAGTCCCAGCTACTTGGGAGGCTGAGGTGGGAGAATCCCTTGAACCCGGGAGGCGGAGGTTGCAGTGAACTGAGATCATACCACTGCACTCCAGCCTGGGTGACAGAGTGAGACTCTGTCTGAAAAATAATAATAAATAAGTAAATAAAATAAAGTAATTTTTTAAAAAGAAATGTTTCTCAAACTGAGATCCTGAGTTTTACAAATTACAAACAGTAATAAAAATATTTTCTAGCCAGGCTCACGCCTATAATCCCAGTACTTTGGGAGGCTGAGGCGGCCGGATCAGGAGGTCAGGAATTCAAGATCAGCCTGACCAATATGGTGAAACCCAGTCTCTACTAAAAATACCAAAATTAGCCAGGTGTGGTGTCATGTGCCTGTAGTCCCAGCCACTCAGGAGGCTGAGGCAGGAGAATCGCTTGAACCCGGGAGGTGGAGATTGCAGTGATCCATGATTGTGCCACTGCACTCCAGTCTGGGCAACAGAGCGAGACTGTCTCAAAAAATATACATATTTTCTAATATATGCATATATATGCACTTTCACACTTTACTTGTGCTGCCCAATTAATTAGTGGTTTCGTAGAATTTTAGAATGAATGTTCCCAGCCTTCTTGGTTTATTTGAAGAATGTCCTAAGATTGCAATGTGAGTGGGTTAAAAGTTGTTACCTTTTGTAACTTTTTATTTGTGTGACCAGAGATGTTTACACTATGTAACTAATGTCAAGAACTGTTAGGAGTCTAGCATTTGTACCCTACTTGCAAGCTCACAAGTTTGCTGCCAGCATTTTGTGGATACTGGCAGAAAACAGAAGACCCTGGACAAAGACAGCTCATTACTCTCAGCAATAGCAACAGCCAGAGTATCATCAATTTTAATGAATCAGTTTCGAAGCCATAGTTCTCACAGAACAGCACATGCGGTGGGCTGTGTGACAGCAGAGGAACCCTAAGCTTGAGGAACCTGAATATTTTATAATGGTCTTCAAGAAAACTTGCCCTCTGTCTGAGATAAGGAAGATGTTATCTTCATTATGCTGGCAGAAAACAAATCTGCCCTTTTGCTCCAAAAAGAAATACTACCTTTATCTTTTAGGTCTGTTCACTGCACAGACATTCTTGAAAAGCTAATCTGGAACAAAAGCTGTCAGTGCTTCTGCTTGCAAGACGTAAAGAAACCCGACAGATCCATAAAGAATCGTCTCCCAACAACTACAACAAAATGTACTAGTAAATTGAATTCTGTAGCTGATCATTGGAGTAGCCATAATTATCCTCACCAATCCTCTTACTTCTGAATTTTTTGTGTTAATCAAGACTACCTTATAGGTTTCCCTGTTTAACTTTTATAAGTAAATGTCATAAACATGAAATTTGGAAATGGATTATCTGAAACATTTCAGAAAAGAAGTTAGTTTTAAAAGTTTTAAACCTATGCTAATTTTAAAGGGCCATCATCTCTTCCCATAGGGTATTTAATAACTTTAGAACAAAATTTTTTTTTTTTTTTTTTTTNAGCTCACTACAAGCTCTGCCTCCCGGGTTCACGCCATTCTCCTGCCTCAGCCTCCCAAGTAGCTGGGACTACAGGCGCCCGCCACCTTGCCCGGCTAGTTTTTTTTTTTTGTACTTTTTAGTAGAGACGGGGTTTCACCATATTAACCAGGATGGTCTCGATCTCCTGACCTCGTGATCCGCCCGTCTGGGCCTCCCAAAGTGCTGGGATTACAGGCTTGAGCCACCGCGCCCGGCCTAGAACAAAATTTAAGTGGTTTTATTGTTCATGTGCAGCTTAGAGCCATGGGAAATTTTTCACCTAGAAATACATGTTTGTTGGATGCTCCTGAAATCTTCTTTCTTTTTTTAATTTTTTTTTTTTTTTTTTAATTGAGACAGAATCTTGCTCTGTCGCCCAGGCTGGAGTGCAGTGGCAAAATTTTGGCTCTTTGCAACCTCTGCCTCCTGGGTTCAAGTGATTGTCTTGCCTCAGCCACTCCAGCAGCTGGATTACAGGCGTGCATTGCCACACCTGGCTAATGTTTTATTTTTAGTAGAGAGTGTTTTGCCGGGTTGGCCAGGTCGGTCTCGAAGTCCTGGCCTCAAGTGATCTGCCTGCCTCGGCCTCCCAAAATGTTGGGATTACAGGTGTGAGCCACCACACCCAGCCTGCTTGCCTGCCTGCCTGCCTTCTTCCTTCCTTCCTCCCTTTCCTTCCTTTCTCCCTTGCCTCCCTCCCTCTCTCCATCTTCCATCTCTTTCTTTCCTTCTTTCTTCTTTCTTTCTTTTCTTTCTTTTTCTTTCTTTCTTTCCTTTCTTTTCTTTCTTTCTTTCTCTTTCTTTCTCTCTCCCTCTTTCTTTCTTTCTTTCTCTTTCTTCCTTCCTTCCTTCCTTTCTTTCTTTCTTTCTTTCTTTCTTTCTTTCTTTCTTTCTTTCTTTCTTTCTTTCTTTCTTTCTTTCTTTTTTTCTTTCTTTCTTTTCATTGTGTTCCTTCTTGCTCTGTGTGTGTGTGTGTGTGTGTGTGTGTGTGTGTGTGTCTAATTTCTTNGCGTGCATTGCCACACCTGGCTAATGTTTTATTTTTAGTAGAGAGTGTTTTGCCGGGTTGGCCAGGTCGGTCTCGAAGTCCTGGCCTCAAGTGATCTGCCTGCCTCGGCCTCCCAAAATGTTGGGATTACAGGTGTGAGCCACCACACCCAGCCTGCTTGCCTGCCTGCCTGCCTTCTTCCTTCCTTCCTCCCTTTCCTTCCTTTCTCCCTTGCCTCCCTCCCTCTCTCCATCTTCCATCTCTTTCTTTCCTTCTTTCTTCTTTCTTTCTTTTCTTTCTTTTTCTTTCTTTCTTTCCTTTCTTTTCTTTCTTTCTTTCTCTTTCTTTCTCTCTCCCTCTTTCTTTCTTTCTTTCTCTTTCTTCCTTCCTTCCTTCCTTTCTTTCTTTCTTTCTTTCTTTCTTTCTTTCTTTCTTTCTTTCTTTCTTTCTTTCTTTCTTTCTTTCTTTTTTTCTTTCTTTCTTTTCATTGTGTTCCTTCTTGCTCTGTGTGTGTGTGTGTGTGTGTGTGTGTGTGTGTGTGTGTCTAATTTCTTTGTAGAAAGCCATGCAAAGTTGTCTAGCCTGACACATTATTCAGATTTGTAATTTGCCCATCAGGGGTCTTGGAGACTGAAGAGACTACATAAAGCAAACTCAGTGTTTTATAATTCTAAATCTCAACAAAAGTTTTATACTGTAATTATTTTAAAATAATTTCTCTGTGTAAACAATGCCTTATAAATTATAAGTGCCATTTAAAGTATGTCAAAGAGTGTGCTTGCATGTTGGAAATAACCAGCCCTAGGTTACCTAACTTTGTTGGCTCACTCATCTCTCATAGCGACAAGCTTGGTCTGCCAGGGAAGGGCCATCTCAGGAGGCAGCCTCATGGCTAGTTTCATCCAGGTAGCTGAGCTCAGTCCTCTTTCCTGGGAATACAAAAACTAGTCAGTGTCTACATATTTGGTTATACCAAGGGATGGTGGTAAAATGCATGTATGAACATAGAGCTATTGGAAAACAAGTGGTGGGAGGCAACCTCTTCACATCTATTAGTATGGCTTTTTTTTTTTTTTTTTTTTTTTCCAGAGTCTCGTTCTGTTGCCCAGGCTGGAGTGCATTGCTGCAATCTCAGCTTACTGCAACTTCCACCTCCTGGGTTCAAGTGATTCTCCCGCCTCAGCCTACCGAATAGCTGGGAGTATAAGCATGTGCCATCATGCCTGGTTTTTGTAGAGGCAGGGTTTTGCCATGTTGGCTGGGTTGATCTTGAAATCCTGACCTCAAGTGATCTGCCCAACTCGACCTTCCAAAGTGCTGGAATTACAGGTGTGAGCCACCATACCCGGCCAGTATGGCTAACTTTAAACAAAAAAACAAACACATTTGTGTTGGTAAGTGGAGAAATTAGAACCCTTGTGCATTGCTGGTGGGAATGTAAGATGGTACAGCAGTTGTGACAAATGATATAGAAGTGGCTTAAAAAAGTATATGTGTAATTACCAGGCCAGGTGCGGTGACTCACACCTGTAATCCGAGCACTTTGGGAGGCTGAGGTGGGCGGACCACCTGAGGTTGGGAGTTCGAGACCAGCCTGACCAACACGGAGAAACCTTGTCTCTACTAAAAATTCAAGATTACAGGTGGTGCATGCCTGTAATCCCAGCTACTTGAGAGGCTGAGGCAGGAGAATCACTTGAACCCAGGAGGTGGAGGTTGCAGTGAGCCGAGATGGTGCCATTACACTCCAGCCTGGGCAACAAGAGTGAAACTCCATCTCAAATAAAACAAAACAAAACAAAACAAAAAACCATTAAATACCATGATCCAGCAATCCTAATTTTGGGTATGTACCTAAAAGTAGAAAAGCAGGATCTTGAAGAGATATTGGCACACCCATATTTATAAGCAGCATTATTCAAAATAGCCAAAAAGTGGAAGTAACCCAAGTGTTCACTGATGATGAATGAATAAACAAAATGTGATAGTCACATATAATGGAGTATTACTCAGTCTTAAAAAGGAAAAACATGGCCGGGCACAGTGGCTCACGCCTATCATCCCAGCACTTTGGGAAGGCCGAGGTGGGTGGATAACCTGAGGTGAGGAGTTTGAGACCAGCCTGGCCAACTTGGCGAAACCCCATCTCTACTGAAAATACAAACATTAGCCAGGCGTCATGGCGGGTGCCTGTAATCTCAGCTACTCAGGAGCTGAGGCAGGAGAATCACTTGAACCCAGGAGGCAGAGGTTGCAATGAGCCAAGATCGCACTATTGCACTCCAGCCTGGGTGACGAGTAAAACTCCGTCTCAAATTAAAAAAAGAAAAAAAAACAAAACAAAATTGAAAAAGAAAGAAAAAAATATTCTGGCACATGCTTCACAACAGGGATGAACCTTGAAGACATTGTGCTAGGTGGAATGAGCTCATCACAAAAGGGATAAATATTATATGATCTCACTTATGTGAGGCACCTAGAACAGTTAATTCATAGAGATGGAAAGTAGAATGGTGGTTGCTAGGAGCAAGGGAAAGGGGGGAATAGGGAGTCATTGTTTAATGGGTATAGAGGTATAGTTTAGGAAGATGAAAAAGTTATGGGGAGGGATGGTGCTGATGGTTGCACACTGCTATGAATGTACTTAGTGATACTGAACTTAAAAATGGTTAAAATGGGGCCAGGCGCGGTGGCGGAAGGCTGTAATTCCAGCACTTTGGGAGGCTGAGGTGGTTGGATCACCTGAGGTCAGGAGTTCAAGACCAGCCTGACCAACATGGTGAAACCCCATCTTTACTAAATACAAAAAATTAGTTGGGCATGGTGGCGTATGCTTGTAATCCCAGTTACTCGGGAGGACGAGGCAAGAGGATCACTTGAACCTGGGAGGCAGAGATTGCAGTGAGCAGAGATCGTGCCGTTGCACTCCAGCCTGGGCAACAAGAGCAAATCTCTATCTCAAAAAAAAAAAAAAAGTTAAAATGGTAAAGTTTATGTTGTGTATATTTTGCCACAATAAAAAATAAAGTAAATCGATATTTTAAAACACATAAAAAGGCAGGGAGTGGGGAACAGACAGGCTTATCTTATCAGTGTACTGGAAAGCAAGAGAAAGCCAAAGTGATATCTAAACAGTTGGGGCCAAATGTTTTTGATCAGAGGAGTTGCAGAGATAGCAGAGTAAGCCTGGAGATGTTGATAATGATGAAGGCAGCAAACCCAGGGCAAGTAACCCTTACTGTTGCTTACTGTATACCAAGGACTTCACAAGTATCTTCTAAAAGCTTCATTCTAAACCAAGAAGATAAATATGGCTATTCTCCTTTCGGAAAATAGGGAAATTGAGTCTAGAGAGGTTAGCTAACTTGCCTAAATTCACACAGCTGGAAAGAGTAGGAGAGCATCTTCAAACCCTGGTTTCCAGCTCCAGGACCCGTGATTTTAACTCTTTCCTTCAGTCCCAGGCAGCAACAGTAATGAACCCACTAAATAAAGGTAAACGATATGCAGCTTAATCAGTTTTTAAATGGGTGGGGAAAAAAGTGTCTGTTACCTGGTTCATGCCAACTTCTTGGGTCTGGTTTTGGAAATCACATCCTTCTTACTGTTTCTTTGTAACACCCCCCTCCTCCTGCTGTAACATATGTGGCAATGATATTAGAGCTTTGTTAACATGCAAAACAGGCAGCCGGCCAGCGGTGCTTGCCAGAAGCCATCACCCCTAGATTGTCATCTGCAGATTTCTAGCTCTGGTTGATTATGTAGAAGTGACTTGATTTATTCTTTATTGATTGATAGATTCATTGATTGATTTTTTTGAGACGGAGTCTCATTCTGTCATCCATGCTGAAGTATGCTGGCATGATCTTGGCTCACTGCAATCTCCACCTCCTGGTGAGTTCAAGCAATTCTCCTGTCTCAGCCTTGCGAGTAGTTGGAACTACAGACATGTAGTTCCAAAACCACGCCTGGCTAAGTTTTGTATTTTTAGTAGAGACGGGGTTTCGCCATGTTGGCCAGGCTGGTCACAAACTCCTGAGCTCAGGTGATCCACCCACCTTGGCCTCCCAAAGTGCTGGGATTATAGGTGTGAGCCGCCTGCCTGGCCGTGACTTGATTTAAAGGTAAATATCTTGCTTTTCAAATGGTGGACTGGATTCATTGATGTATAAAAAACACATGCCTTCCTACACTACAATTGTATTCAGCATGGTGAGATATTCAGCTTGTATGTGGGACATTTCTGTTTGTCCTTCCAGATCCATTCTCTATCCCTTTCCAATCTGCTGTGTCCCCAAGAGGCTGACTTATATGAATGGTTTCACCAGAGTCCATTGCTCTTTGGCTTCTGGTTCAGCTCAGTCAGTGGGAGGCACTAGTAGAAAGTAGGTGGGAGGAAGGAGATTGAGGTCAGGGTATTTATTCCCCTGCTTCCTCCCTACCACTGAAGGCCACTGTGTTAGTCCATTGTCACACTGCTATAATGAACTGCCAGAGATTGGGTACTTTATAAAGAAAAGAGTTTTAATTGACTTACAGTTCTGCATGACTGGGGAGGCCTTAGGAAACACAATCATGGCAGAAGGGGAAGCAGGCAAATCTTACATGAGGGCAGATGAGGGTGAGAGAGAGAGAGAGTAGGAGGAACTGTCAAGCACTTATAGAACCGCCAGATCTCGTGAGAACTCACTCACTATCATGAGAACAGTATGGGGGAAACTGCCCCCATGATCCAATCAGCTCCCACCCAGGTCCCTCCCTGGACATGTGGGGATTATGAGGATTACAATTCGAGATGAGTTTGGGTGGGGACACACAGTCAAACCACATCAGTCGTGGTTACTGTCATGGAGCCCTCCCCTTAACATCTGTCCCCTTTGGTCTCTGGAAGCTGGTCTCTCTCTATAATCCTGAGGCCTAGAGTTGTTAATGACCACCCCATTCTGTCAGCCCAGGAGCTTCACTATCCTTTACAATTTCCCTTAACCCTACCCATAACTTTGGCAGTTCCTTTATTATAAACTGGTTTTTTAATTTTTATTTTATTATTATTATTATTATTTTGAGACGGAGTCTCGCTTTGTCGCTCAGGCTGGAGTGCAGTTGCACGATCTCGGCCCACTGCAATCTCCACCTCCTGGGTTCACGCCATTCTCCTGCCTCAGCCTCCCGAGTAGCTGGGACTACAGGCACCTGCCACCACGCCCGGATAATTTTTTGTATTTTTTTAGTAGAGACAGGGTTTCACCATGTTAGCCAGGATGGTCTCGATGTCCTGACCTTGTGATCTGCCTGCCTTGGCCTCACACCTGCTGGGATTACAGGTGTGAGCCACTGCGCCTGGCCTAAAATGTCTTTTTTATTAACCTATTTGCATAGCCTTGTTATTTCTGGCTGGGAGCCTGTGAAGTCCACCTGGGAAGTGAGACGAGTTCATCTCCCATCTCCTTGAGTGGACAGGCAGGCAGAATTATCCACACTCTATAAATGGAAAAGCCACTTGCTCTTTTTGTTTTGTTTTGTTTTCTTCTGATTGTGTACTATGCATGATGTGATGGTTGAAGCTGGCACATTGGCACATGATCCACTTAGTGGCCACTGTTGTATGAGCATGGAATATGGCTGGATTATAATAAATTATTTTGACATACTTCCTCTCTGCTTCTGTATCACCCTGGTTCCAGCACTGCAGCCATCTCAACAGGGTGATTGAGTCTTGGTATTTCAGTCTGTCCAGCTTGACTATAAACTCTCTGAGGTCATGCACCTTGAGGCCTCACACAACTTTGATATACATACATAGCATATGCCCCATAAATGTTTGTTGAAGAGATGAATAGATAAATGAACGCATTTTTTTGTTTGTTTGTTTTTTGAGAGTGTCTCGCTCTGTCACCGGGCTGGAATGAAATGGCACAATCTTGGCTTACTGCAATCTCTGCCTCCCAGGTTTAAGCGATTCTCCTGCCTCAGTCTCCCGAGTAGCTGGGACTACAGGTGCGCGCCACCACGACCAGCTGATTTTTTGTATTTTTCGTAGAGATGGGGTTTAACCATGTTGGCCAGGATGGTCTCAATCTCTTGACCTCATTATCTGCCTCCCTCAGCCTCCCAAAGTGCTGGGATTACAGGCGTGAGTCACTGCACCCAGCCTATAATGAATTAATTTGACACCCTTCCTCTCTACTTCTGTATCACCTTGGGTTCCAGCACAGCAGCCATCTCAACAGGGTGATTGAGTCTTGATATTTCAGTCTGTCCAGCTTGACTGTAAGCTCTCTGAAGTCATGCACCTTGAGACCTCACATAACTTTGGTATATATACATAGCATATGTCCCATAAATGTTTGTTGAAAAGATGAATAGATAAATGAATGCATGGTAATTCTTAATTAGGAAAGAAGTCAATAAGCAGTCCCTTCCTCCTTTTCCTAACCTTGAGAATGTTGACATTTCAGTAAAACTAGTAGTAGATATTGGTTATTCTAAGGTCACTCTATTTGTGTTTATTGGTTGTGAGTTCTGATCATAAAAATTCAGAAGATAAGAATAATAATCTTAGCCATCATTTAATGAGGATTTCTATGTTCTAGGCACCTTCCTAAGTATTTTTTGCATATTAGTTCATTTAATCCTTCCTACACCTCTAAGAAGGAAATATTTTCATCACCAATTTACAAAAAAGGAAGGTGAATTTGAGATGGGCTAAGTAGATGCTTTCAATACTCCATTTGCTAAAGAGTGATTCTGGCCAAAAGTTGCTCATGGCATAGGCTCCTCACTTTCCCACAATTCTGCATTAAAAATTAAAAAGTTAACTTCCTTGCAGTGAACCTATAGAAACTGAATGTCATGTTCAGCATGTTTTGAATCCAAGAACCCTAGCTGCCACAGAGAGTCAGTTGATTCCATCTGGAAGAGAGACTAAAACTCAGAGTCCTTTCTAGAGGAAATCCCTCTTGTTTATTTTTATGTGTGGAGATTCTAGAGTGAATGGATGAAGGCACATGGGGCAGGGTTAGGCTGTGCTAAACATTCTAAGACACAGACAGAGCAGCAACAGGGTTGGGACCTTCTGAGAGAAGAGGCACGTACTGAAGTAAAAGTGGATATTTGAAGAGTGATACCAGTGGAAGGCATGGCTGGGAGTTTTTAAAGAAGGAGGATATTCTTTCCTGATTAAAGGCTTTGTCCATGCAAACCAAGGCTTCCTGGGTTGGTCGCTTTGTTGTTAAATGCAGAGATCATTCCAAGGGGTGTAGTTGCTGTGTTGTTTTTCTTGCTTTGTTTGCTAAATGAAAACATCCCTGCTTAATTGCAGTCCCTTCACACAGAGCTTTGGTAGGGAAAACAAAGGCATTGTTCCACCAAATGGAAAAAGCACCAAATTGACAAAAAGCATTTAATAATTGCAGACCCCCTAACAAAAAAGTGTTTCAGACCAGAAAGAAAATCCAAATAACATTTTTAACTTTATTAAAGTTAAATTTGTAATTAAATTTTAACGATAAAGTTAAATTTATTGAAATGTAATCTACATAGAGTAAAGTGAACATATCGTAAGTATACAGCTCAATGCATTGTCACAAACTGAACATATCTGTGGAACCACCACCCAAATAGTGTTTTTGTTTTGTTTTGTTTTTAAATGTTCTCTGAGGCCAGGTGCAGTGGCTCATGCCTGTAATCATGCCCAGCACTTTGGGAGCCTGAGGTGGTGGATCCCTTGAAATCCGGAGTTCAATCCCAGATACTCGGGAGGTTGAGGCAGGAGAATCACTTGAACCTGGGAAGCGGAGGTTGCAGTGAGCTGAGATCGCGCCATTGCACTGCAGCCTGGGCAACAAGAGCGAAACTTCGTCTCAAAAAATAAAATAAAATAAAATAAAATAAATAAAATAAAATAAAATAAAATATATTCTCTGTATTCTACCAAGGTTTAATATCCTAAACAAAATTAACTTTTTCATCCGTGTTCGTTTCTTCTAGAATATAAAACATTCTTTTAAGTAATTTAAATTCCTTGGCTTTTCTCTGTTCCACCTGCCACCTGATGCCACTCTTCTTCCCTCACCTTCTCCAGATGCCTAGAATTTGTTATTCTGGCCAGTTCAGACTGTCATCCAGCCTCTGCAAGGGTCAGCTCTCAGGGGCATGTGCGTATGAACCTTGTATATCACTTGTTCATGCTACTTTATGCTAGGCAGTATGCTAGATGCTTTAGACAGATTAGCTCTAATTTTCACAATGACTCTGTTAAGGTAAGTATTATTGTCCTCATTACGTACAAGAAGCAGATCAGGATCAGAGCATCCAACTGCAGCTTAGAAGTCACAGTTCAGAGATACAGTCCCAGGATGGCTTCCCTCCTGCAACTACCTCTCCGGGGCCACAGATGTTCGTAGGCAAGAAAGGAGGACAAGGTAATTGACCAGGTCATCCCAACACCTTTTGTGTGGCTCTGGAGTACTGTTTTGTACTCATTATATTTCCTTCCTGTGCTAGGACAGATGTATTCAGAAAGAACTGTGAAGTTTTCCCTTTCGATCATATTCCGCTTTTGCAAACCATTCCTTTCTCCTAGTCCATGCTGAGATGGTTGAGAGTCACCAAGCATCTGCCTGCACACCAGTGGCTCCTGCTTGCTGTGTGTTTCTTTTTCCCATCGACCCTAGACTGAAGTTAGTCACTGATGCTTTGGCTCTGATGACCCCCTTCTGGTTTCTAGCCAGTGGGTGAAATCATTATATATAAGAGCAGTTCCCAGCTTTCAAGAGGTTTGTTTACTTTGCTTCCTCCTGATCTTCCAAAGTGGAAATTTTGCCTTATCTTTATATTCCCAGTGACCAGCACAGGGCAGCATATCCAGTAAGTGCCTGAGACATTTGCTGAACTGAAAGCACTGTTGCCATAATGAAAGTGAAAAGGTGGTGGATAATCACAGTACAAAGGGATCATTATGCTGTCATCTTTATCCTGATTGACACTCTTGAGCTCAGAATTTTTCTGTGGCTATCACCTATAGGCAATGAAGCCTTTCTGACCTAATCTTTGCCTGCTGCCCATGCTTAGCTCCCTGTGCTTTACTCTCCTGCCCTCCCCCATCCTCTCCCTGCCCAATACCACATGATTTGTCCTGACCTCTCATTTGCACCATGCATTTGTACTTGCTCCTTGATCCTGTGTCCTCTCACCGTCTTGAAGGACCAACTTCCATTTCTTCTTAACTTGGAACTTGAAAGCGCCCTCTGACTGTTAAGTATTTCATTCCCTTGCTTCCCCTTCATCTTGCATGTACCTGTATCTCTGTTATAGCATTTATCTGTCTTGCACATAGGTTTTTTAACGTTTGCTTCCCGATCTGATAGTAGGCAACTTAAGAGTAAGGACCACGTCTTTTTATTTCTGCATATCCTGGGAGACAGATGATGCTCAATAGATATTTAAATGGTCTAGGCATCGTGGCAGGTGCCTGTAATCCCAGCTACTTGGGAGGCTGAGGCAGGAGAATCTCTTGAACCCAGGAGGTGGAGGCTGCAGTAAGCCAAGATTGCACCACTGCACTCCAGCCTGGGTGACAGAGCGAGACTGCATCTCAAAAAATAAAATAAATAAATAAAAACTAAAATAAAAATAAGAATTAAAAAAATATTATTAAATGAATGAATGAACAAATGAAAGTACTAAATATGGATTTTTTAACAGCTTTATGAAGACATAATTCACATACCATACAATTCACCTATTTAAAACATATAAGTTAATTTTATACTTTTTAAAAACTTTGTGTATAATATAGTCACAGATGTATGCAACCATTACCACAGTCAATTTCAGAGCATTTTCATCACTTCAAAAAGAAACCCCTTACCCCATAGCTATCACTCCCCTATGCTTTAATCTACCCCCTCATCCCTAAGCAATCATTGATCTGCTTTGTCTCTATACATTTCTCTGTTTTTTTTATTTTAATTTTAATTAATTTTTTTTTCTTTTGAGACAGAATTTCTCTCTTGTTGCCCAGGCTGAAGTGCAATGGCGCAATCTTGGCTTATTGCAACCTCCATCTCCCAGGTTCAAGCAATTCTCCTGCCCCAGCCTCCCAAATAGCTGGGATTACAGACATGCGCCACCACACCCGGCTAATTTTGTAACTTTAGTAGAGACAGGGTTTCACCATGTTGCCCAGGCGGTCTCAAACTCCTGACCTCATGTGATCCACCCACCTCGGCCTCCTGAAGTGCTGGGATTACAGGCATGAGCCACCATGTCCGGCCACATTTCTCTATTTTGATAATTTTATATGAATGGAATAATATAACGTATGGTCTTTTGTGACTGTCTTCTTTCACTTAGTATAATATTTTCAAGATTTCTCCGTGTTGTAGCTTGTTTCAGTACTTCACTTCTGCTTATAGCCAACTACTAATTCCTTGTATGCATACGCCACATTTTCAATTTCATCAGTTGATGGATATTTGGGTTGTATTTACTCTTTGGCCTTTATAAATAATATCGTTATGAATATTCATGTGCAAGGTTTTCTGTGGATGTATGTTTTCATTTCTCTTGGGCATGTACCTAGAAGTAGAATGGCGGGATCATACAGTAACTCTGTGTTCAACAATTTGAGGAACTGTGAGACTATTTTCTGAAGTGCCTGCACCATTTCAAATTCCCACCAACAGTGTATGAGGCTTCTAGTTTATATCATTGCCAAAACTTGTTCTCTGTCTTGTTTCTATCCAACTAGTGGTTATGAAGTGCTATGTCATTATACTTTTTGTTTGCAGTTCCCTGATGCAAATCTTTCTATGTAATTATTGGCTAATTTTTATATTTCCTTTAGTTTATTCAGATCATTTGCCCATTTTTATTTTCATTTTCATTTTGAGACAGAATCTCACTCTTCACCCTGGCTGGAGTGCAGTGGCGTGATCTCGGCTCACTGCAACCTCCGCCTCCCAGGTTCAAGCGATTCTCCTACCTCAGCCTCCTGAGTAGCTGGGATTACAGGTGCCCACCACCACACCCAGCTAATTTTTGTATTTTTAGTAGAGATGGGGTTTCACCATGTTGGCCAGGCTGGTTTTGAACTCCTGACCTCAGGTGATCTGCCCACCTCAGCCTCCTAAAGTGCTGGGATTACAGGCGTGAGCCACTGTGACCAGACTGTAATTCCAGAAGAAGGGTAGTTTTAGCTTTTACATTTAGCTTTTAAATCTATTTAGGGTGATTTTTTCTATGCAGTGTGAGGTAAGGATCCAACTTCAGTATTTTGCACGTGGCTATTCAACTGTCCCTCCACCATCTGTCGAAAAGACGACCCTTTCCCCATTATATGGCCTTGACACCCTTGTTGAAATCAGTTGACCATAGATATACTAAATAAAACTTGTGTTAAGATAGGTAATAATATAAAACACCTTGGTTGAATAATGAAAGCAGAGACTGCTTCTCTTGTCTTTTTATATCGCTTCCACAAATATGAGGGACAGAGCAGCCCTGCTATCACCTAGTCTGTTATTATATAGAAAGGCAGCCCCTGCTTATTGTGTTCAATATTTTATCATTGTTGCTTTTTTAAATTTGAATTAAATTTAATTAAATTTAATATTTTTTTGAGACGAAGTCTTGCTCTGTTGCCCAGGCTGGACTGCAGTGGTGTGATCTCAGCTCACTGCAACCTTCACCTCCCAGGTTCAAGCAATTCTTCTGCCTCAGCCTCTTGAGTATCTGGGCTTACAGGTGTGCATCACCCACACCCTGCTAATTTTTTCTTTTTTTCTTTTTCTTTTTCTTTTTTTTTTTTCTCAAGATAGAGTCTCGCTCTGTCAACCAGGCTGGAGTGCAGTGGTGTAATCTTGGCTCACTGCAATCTCCGCCTCCCGTTTCAGCGATTCTCCTGCCTCAGCCTCCCGAGTAGCTGAGATTACAGGGGTGCACCACTATGTCCAGGTAATTGTTTTTGTATTTTTAGTAGAGATGGGGTTTTACCATGTTTGCCAGGCTGGTCTCCAACTCCTGGCCTCAAGAGATCTGCCCACCTCAGCCTCCCAAAGTGCTAGGATTACAGGCATGAGTGACAGCACCCAACCATGTTTCTTATATCTTTTAAATATATTTGGCATGGTGAAGTGGCTCACACCTATAACTCCAGCACTTTGGGAGGCTGAGGTGGTAGGATTGCTTGAGCCTGGAAAGTCAAGGCTGCAGTGAGGTGTGGTCACACCACTGCACTTCAGCTTGGGTGACAGGGTTAGACACTATCTAAAAATATATATATATACACACACACACACGCGCGCGCGCACACACACACACGCACACATCAATTTTCCCAGATTGTCCTCAGTTTTCCTTCATCACTTCATCTTACCTCTCCTAAATATCTTTATTTACTCCTCCTTTCTTTCTCTGTTTTGTTAGCAATTTCTTCTGTTTTCTAATAATTATGAAAGCATTCAAAATAAATAATAACCATTCCTGTCAAATGAGCTTTAGAATAGGTTTTAGAACCCGGCTTCCCTTGACATTTGTTTTAAAAGGCTCACTGAGGTTTGAATTGTTTTGAATTGAGGGTACAAGCACTTGGTTTCTCTCCTTCTTATATAATTTTGTGGTGATGAAGCCATAGTTGAATGTAGCCTTTTAGGATGGCCATGGCCTGAGAATCCACACTTGGCTTCTATCTAAAGCTGATTCAGATTCTGAAAATGGCTGTTGAATACAACACTAAAACCCATGGGGAATGTGAAAATTACTACTTTCCAGAATATCAGTCTCTTCAGAGCATAAAACTAACACTAAAAAGTTCTCATCTTTCTTTCAGCTAATTTGAAATAACAAGCAAAGAGGAAGGGATTTTATTTCCAAAAACAACACCCTCCATTACTGTTGCTTATGGTATTCACTTAGTTTTTAGTCAGTTGATTAGAAGATATTTATTGAACACCTGATGTATACCTCCTCTCTGGGCTCAGTTTTCTAAGAAATAAAAACATTTAAGGCATGGTGCCTGTTCTTCAGAAAGTTCTAGTTTCACTGGAGGGATAAAAATAGTACATAAAAATTGAGAGGAAATTCAGGCTGAGTGCTGTGGCTCACACCTGTAATCCCAGTACGTTGAGAGGCTGAGATGGGTGGATCACCTGAGTCAGGAGTTCGAGACAAGCCTGGGCAACATGGCGAAACCCTGTCTACTAAAAAGCAAAAATTACCTGGATATGGAGGCGCACGCCTGTAATCCCAGCTACTGGGGAGACTGAGGCAAGAGAATTCCTTGAATCCAGGAGGCAGAGGTTGCAGTGAGCTGAGATCCGCAACACTGCACTCCAGCCTGAGTGACAGAGTAAAACTCTGTCAAAAAAAAGGAAGTCAAAGAATTTCTTTTTTTAAAAAAGAGAGGAAATTCAGAGAGACGGCGAGTCCTGTGTGGATTGCTCCTTAGTTGGGATACGTTCACAGAGACCTTAGGGCTTAATCTGACCATTTAAAATAGTCCCACTATCTCCACTGACACTTTATGTGAATGACAGTCAGGCCCCTTCTGCTCTTTCTGTCTGGCTGGTGCAGCCCCTCACCTCCACACAGGACACAGGACTGGTCATGAGGGCCTGGAGTTGGATTTCAGCCCCTGAAGCTAGGTTCCCTTGTACAGTGAACAACCTATATTACTGTACAAGGAGCCCCTAAAGTTCCGAGATACATGTGTAGAACATGCAGGTTTGTTACATAGGTATTAACGTGACATAGTGGTGTGCTGGCACCTAGGTATTAAGCCCTGCATGCACCACACCCCCTAACTGGTCCCAGTGTGTGTTGTTCCCCCACTAGCTGTGTCCATGTGTTCTCATTGTTCAGCTCCCACTAATGAGTGAGAACATGCGGGTTTGGTTTTCTGTTCCTATGTTAGTTTGCTGAGGATGATGGCTTCCAGCTTCATCCATGTCCCTGCAAAGGACGTGTAGTTTCAATTTCTTCAGGGAAGGGAAAATGGGAAGAAGTGAGGGAACACCATGAGCAGGGAACCAAGGTGAGACTGAGTATGTTCTATTCAGTGTCTGATATGAAGGTTGGTGAAGGAGGGTAGAAGATCCTCATTGCCACACTATAAAGTGGTGTTTCTTCCCCTGTTCCTCACCTTTTCCAATATGTAGTATTTTTACTCACAAATATTAACTGAGCAGCTGTTTATTCGTTCCAAACCAAATTATTATGAAAATTGCATCAATTTAGCTATACATAGCTCTATAGACAATAGCATAGTCCTTAAAAATATCAATGCTCATGTGAGCATTTCTCCCTACTTTCTTGCTGTCAAGGCCAAGGGAAAACTTTCCCTTTCTTGCTGTTGGGGCAAGGGAGAAAAGGCATATACATTTATTCATAGTTTTATGTCACATAGGAACCTTTAAAATGAAGACCCAAAGATACAGGGGAAATTGTCCATTTTTATGCTTAGGTTCAAGAAATTATGGACAATTGTGTAGAAATATGACTGGAGGCTGGGCGTGGTGGCTCATGCCTGCAATCTCAGCACTTTGGGAGGCCAAGGCAGGCAGATCACTTGAGGTCAGGAGTTTGAGACCAGCCTGGTCAACATGGTGAAACCCTGTCTCTACTGAAAATACAAAAATTAGCTGGGCATGGTGGCACACGCCTATAATCCTAGCTACTTAGGAGGCTGAGGCACAAGAATCACTTAATCTCTTGAACCCAGGAGGTGGAGGTTGCAGTGAGCCAAGATCGTGCCACTGCACTCCAGCCTGGGTGACAGAGCACGACACTGTAAAAAAAAAAAAAGAAAGAAATATGATTGGACAAAAAGGGTATGATCTATAGTTAATAGATTCAGTGGGGCAACCCAGTAAAGCCTGTCTATCTAGATTCTTCCTGGCCTCTCTGAGCATGCATTCCTTCTGTGTGTGGGGTAAGACCCTCTCTGGAATGGGAATCTTATGACCTACAGTCAAACAAGATAGGTCAGATAGCTTCTTTTTTTTTTTTTTTTTTTGACAGAGTCTCGCTCTGTCACCCAGGTTGGAATACAGTGGCACAATCTTGGCTCACTGCAACCTCCACCTCTCCGGTTCAAGTAATTCTCCTGCCTCAACCTCCGGAGCAGCTGAGATTACAGGTGCCCACCACCATGCCCAGCTAACTTTTTGTATTTTTAGTAGAGACGGAGTTTCACCATGTTGGCCAGGCTGGTCGAGCTCCTGACCTCAAGTGATCTACCCGCCTTGGCCTCCCAAAGTGTTGGGATTACAGGTGTGAGCCACTGCGCCTGGCCAGATAGCTTCTTTATTGCCTGTTTTCACACAGAGAGGCAGAGGGAAAGTTAGAGTGATATTTTTACATTTTATGGCTGGTTTTGGGAAAAGGGATACTGGTTTCTATGATGTGCCTTGGGGAAGAGAGATTATAGTTTCTACGGCTAGCCTCGGGGAAGAATGGGACTGAGACACAGGATGACTGGAGAAGGTCAGAGAAACACTTTTGTTTCTGAGGCCTTCATTTGGGGGTATTGTTTTCTGAGTACCAACATTGCTAATCACACAAATCAGTGTTATACTTTCAAAACTATTGGAAGCATACATTTAAGTACATAATTAGACATTGGAAACAAATTTATTATATTGAGTATTAATATAAGAGTTTTGTCAGGAGTGAGTCATCTGGCTAAACCTAAACTGAAGCCTAATTTAATTTCTTGATTGATAACATTTTTTTTCCAGTTATAAACATAGTACATTTTCTTTGGGGGAGAACTTGAATAATAGAGAACTCAATTTTTTTTTTTTTTTTTGAGACAGTTTCGCTCTTGTTGCCCAGGCTGGAGTGCAATGGTGCGATCTCGGCTTACCACAACCTCCACCTCCCGGGTTCAAGCAGTTCTCCTGGCTCAGCCTCCCAAGTAGCTGGGATTACAGGCATGCACCGCCATACCGGCTAATTTTGTATTTTTAGTAGAGATGAGGTCTCTCCATGTTGATCAGGCTAGTCTTGAACTCCCAACTTCAGGTGATCCACCTGCCACGGCCTCTCAAAGTGCTGGGATTACAGGTGTGAGCCACCTTGCCTGACTGAGGTAAAGGTTTTAATATTTGGGTGAATGAATATTAACTTTTATTTTTTTTTGAAACAGGGTCTCACTCTGTTGCCCAGACTGGAGGACAGTGGTGCAATCACAGCTCACTGCAGCCTCAAACTCCTGGGCTCAAATGATGCTCCCACCTCAGCCTCCCGGGGGTAGCTAAGACTACAGGCATGTGCCACTACACCCAACTATTTTTTGGTATTTTTTGTAGAGATGGGGTTTTGCCATATTGCCCAGGTTGGTCTCAAATTCCTGGGCTCAAGTGATCCTCCCACCTTGGCCTCCTGAACTGCTGGGATTAAGGTGTGAGCCACCATGCCCAGTCTGTTTTGCTTTTAAAAATAATTGATCGTATTAACACATGACTTGTTTTTTAAAGCTCTCTTTCTAAATTCTGAAGCATCTTTTTGACCTAAGCCCCACAGGCCATTTCGCCTCCCTCCCTGGCTTTTGCTTCTGTACATCATTCACATCTATTTCCAGGTTACATAGGGCCTCCTCAGCTCTTTTGAATTTTTTTTCCCAATGTACAAGGAGATCGCTATCAGCTTATTTCTATTCTTGTACTGGCCCCTAAATGTAGTAGTTCCTTCTATTGTAGTGCTGCCTTCCCTCTGGGTTAATATGCATCTGGGAAATCTGAGTCAGATATAGACCCAGGAAAGGTGGAAATCAGTTCACATGCACAAGCAAAACCTGGTGAGTGCTTGCAGCAGGCAAATATTGTTTTGTGTGTGTGTGTGTGTGTGTGTGTGTGTGTGTGTGTGTGTGTGTGTTTTGAGACAGTCTTGCTCTGTTGCCCAGACTGGAGTGCAGTGGCACAATCTCGGCTCACTGCAACCTCCGTCTCCTGGGTTCAAGTGATTCTCCTGCCTTAGCCTCTTGAGTAGCTAGGATTACAGGTGCCTGCCACCGCACTTGGCTAATTTCGTATTTTTAGTAGAGACAGGGATTTGCTATGTTGGCCAGGATGGTCTTGAACTCCCAATTTCTGGTGATCTAACCACCTCAGCCTCCCAAAATGCTGGGATTACAGGCATGAGCCACTGCACCCAGACTCTACAATTCAATTTTAAGAGTTATTATGTTCTGGATGCAAATCTGTTATTAGACATAGAATTTGCAAATACTTTCTCCCATTCTGTTCTTGATGGTATTGTTCGTAGCACAAAAGTTTTTAATTTTGAAATAGTCCAATTTGTCTATTTCTCTGTTATGTTGCTTGTGCTTTTGGCATCGTGTCTAAGGAGCCACGCCTAACCCAAGCCTATGGAAACTTGCTACTTACGTCTTCTTTCAAACATAGGAGTTTTATAATTTTAGCTCTTATGTTTAGTTCTATAATCCATTTTAACATAATTTTTTCTTTCTTTTTTTTTGAGACAGAGTTTCGCTCTTGTTGCCCTGGCTGGAGTGCAGTGGTATGATCTCGGCTCACCACAACCTCCACCCCCCCGAGTTCAAGCGATTCTCCTGCCTCAGCCTCCTGAGTAGCTGGGATTACAGGCATGCACCACCATGCCCAGCTAATTTTGTATTTTTGGTAGAGATGGGGTTTCTCCATGGTGGTCAGGTTGGTCTCGAACTCTTGACCTCAGGTGATCTACCCACCTTGGCCTCCCGAAGTGCTGGGATTATAGGTGTGAGCCACTTCACCCTGCCGACATAATTTTTGTATAAGTCATGAGGTATATATTAAAAATAGGTTAATTGTATGGTGTGTGAATTATCTCTGAGTAAAGCTTGAAGAAGAAGGAAGGGGAGGGGGTGGGAGAAGAGGGGGAGAAGAAAGAGGAGAAGTCATCCTGGCAGCCTCTGCTTCCTCCTTCTTGAGCCCCGCATCACCACGTCCAGACTTCCTTACTGGAGAGAGGCTATTTTGAGGGGCACCACAGAGCCAACTATCCGGTTCTGGCCATCATCTGCATGCAACTGTGAGTGATCCCAAGCTAGAGTCATAGAGGAACTGCCCAGGTGAACCCCAGACGATGCATCCAGTACTAAGATATAATTAAATGATGGTTATTTTAAGCCACCAAGCTTGTCGTATAGCAAAAGATAATCACAACAAGTAGTAAGTCAAATACTTGCTTTAACATTGTGACTACATATTAATCCTAAAATAAAATCCCGCGAAAGGCTTGGTCTTCAAAATAAGAACCTGGATGGGGACATTAGTTGATTATAAGGGGAAGTGAAATAAGGAAGCGCTAAGGCTGGTGGAGCATGTTGTAAATGGCAGGTTGACCCAATCCAGGCAGGCATGCCAGCTGGCCTCCATCCTAAAGCTCACACTGGCAGAAGCAGCTAACCAGTCACTTGTCCAGAGGCCACTAGATACTTAGTAGGAGCTCTAGACGGCTGGCAGGTCATGTTTCTAGTTACAAGAAATGACACAAGTTAACCCCATCTGCTCGCCCTCCCCATTGCCTGAAAGGAAAATCACTGAACTGGGAGGGACAGGGTGGTCCGAAACAGGGATAAAGGCCAGAGGGATAAAGGCTGGGAGTCTGTGTTTATATCTTAAATGGAGACTATCAGTAGTGCCGAACTCTCTTGATTATCTCCACACAGGTCTCCTTTTTTTTCTTTTTTTTTTTTTTTTAAAGAGACAGGGTCTTTTTTTTTTTTGGAGATGGAGTCTCATTCTGTCGCCCAGGCTGGAGTGCAATGTCACCATCTCAGCTCACTGTAACCTCCACCTCCTGGGTTCAAGTGATTCTCCTGCCTCAGCCTCCCAAGTAGCCGGGATTATAGGCACCCACCACCACACCCAGCTAATTTTTTTGTATTTTTGGTAGAGACGGGGTTTCACCCTGTTGGTCAGGCTGATCTTGAACTCCTGACCTCAGGTGATCCACCCGCCTTGACCTCCCAAAGTTCTGGGATTACAGGCATGATCCACCTTGCCTGACCAGAGACAGGGTCTTGCTCCATCCAGGCTGGAGTGCAATGGCACAATCATAGCTCACGGCAACTTCGAACTCCTGGGCTCAAGGCATCTTCCTGCCTCGGCCTCCCAAAGTGGTGGGATTAAAGGTGGGAGTGAGCAACTGCACCCAGGTTGGGGTTATTTTTAGTATATACTTGGATAATGATGTATAGCAGGAGAATCCTTAGAATTAAATTTAATTTATTCACTCAGCTTTTTGAACACCTACTGTGCTAGGAAAAAACTGTGAACCACATAGACAGGTTCTCTGGTCTCAAAAAGCTTCTAATCAAGTGAGCAGGTAATTCCCCTAGTGCTTTGAGAGGGACCTTAGAAATGGTACATGGTCTGTATTTGCAGGAATTGGAGATTTCTTAGAGAAAGTGATATCTAAAACCAGAAAACTGAGGACGCTAGTTTTTCTTCCATTTTGTCCTCCAAGACACCTTATTTCAGGGTCAAAAGAAGTGAAGGAATGGTAGTATTTCTTGCCTGGGCATGCACATGGGTCATTCTATTTTTTTTTTTTTTTTTTTTTTGCGACAGAGTCTTGCCCTGTTGCCCAGGCTGGAGTGCAATGGTGCGATCGTGGCTCACTGCAACCTCTGCCTCCTGGGTTTGAGTGATGCTCCTGCCTCACCCTCTCATGTAGCTGGAATTATAGGCATGTGCCACCATGCCTGGCTAATTTTTGTATTTTTAGTAGAGACAGAGTTTCATCATGTTGGCCAGGGTGGTCTCGAACTCCTGACCTCAAGTGATTTGCCTGCCTTGGCCTCCCAAAGGGCTGGGATTACAGGCGTGAGCCACCGCGCCCGGCCTCTATTTTCTTTTCTAGATTCTTGTCATCATTCCATGTGGCTTTATTCTATGCAGTTTATTCCCTGGAACTTCAGTGTTCATCTGTCATTCTGTTGCGACTTTCTGAGCTATGTAACATGCCTCAGTGTGTGTGGTTTCACATATTTTGCCACCACTTATTCCTACGAATGTGTTCCAGCCATCTATTCCTACAAAACAAATCATACTAAGTATTTAGCAGTCTAAAACAACCATGATGTATTATTTCTTTTGATTCTATGGTTTGCATGGTGGTTCCTCTATTGTTTTCATCTGGGCACATTCATAGAGGTCAGGAGTTCGAGACCAGCCTGACCAACATGGTGAAACCCTGTCTCTACTAAAAATACAAAAATTATCTGGGTGTGGTGGTGCACACCTGTAATCCCAGCTGCTCAGGAGGCTGAGGCAGGAGAATAGCTTGAACCCGGGAGGCAGAGGTTGCAGTGAGCCGAGATTGCGTCACTGCACTCCAGCCTGGGTGACATAGTGAGACTCTGTCTCAAAAACAAAACAAAACAAAACAAAACAAAAAAAAGAAGAACCTCACTTTCACTGCATCCCGTTGGTCTGAGCAAGTCACAAAGCTAGCCCAGGTTCAAGGGAAATTGAAATGGACTCCGCCTCTGGATAGGAGAAGCAATGAAGTCACACTGGAAGACACGTGAAGAACTACCGTGTCCATTTTTGCTTTGCATACATTTTCCTAGAGAATGTTCTTATGTTTCTTTCACTTGTGTTGACATACATGTGACAGTTGTCCTTACCACCTTCCAAGAAGGGGTTGTCCATTATTATATTAAATAAAATTCATATTGCTTATACCAATTCAACTGTTACTAACTTTGGGAAATAAGCCTGTTGGGTATTTCTTTTTTTTTTTCTTTTTTTGAGACGGAGTCTCGCTCTGTTGCCCAGGCTGGAGTGCAGTGGTGTGATCTCGGCTCACTGCAAGCTCTGCCTCCCGGGTTCACACCATTCTCCTGCCTCAGCCTCCCCAGCAGCTGGGACTACAGGTGCACACTGCCACGCCTGGTTAATTTTTGTATTTTTAGTAGAGACGGGGTTTCACCGTGTTAGCCAGGATGGTCTCGATCTCCTGACCTTGTGATCTGCCCACCTCAGCCTCCCAAAGTGCTGGAATTACAGGCATGAGCCACTGTACCCGACCGCCTGTTGGCTATTTCTAAGCATGGATTAAAGTGAAGAAGAGGTTTAATTTGGGAAAAGATCTAAATAAGATTTTTTTTTTTTTTTTTTTTGAAACGGAGTCGTGCTCTGTCCCCCAGGCTGGAGTACACTGGTGTGATCTCGGTTCAGTGCAACCTCTGCCTCCCAGGTTCAAGAGATTCTCCTGCCTCAGCCTTCTACCATAGTAGCTGGGATTACAGGCATGCACCACCACACCCAGCCAATTTTTGTATTTTTAGTAGAGATGGGGTTTCACTGTGTTGGCCAGACTGGTCTTAAACTCATAACCTCAAGTGATCCGCCCTCCTTGGCCTCCCAAAATGCTGGGACTACAGGCGTGAGCCTCTGTGCTTGGTGTCTACATAAGATTTTTAAGTGACTTCTGTTACATGCTGAATGAGAAGGTCTTTAATGAGTTCTATTAGATGCTTATACCTTGTATACTCTTATACTCTTAATAAGGGTATACGTTCATGGGCCAGGCGCAGTGGCTCACACCTGTAATCCCAGCACTTTGGGAGGCTGAGGCGGGCAGATTACAAGGTCAGAAGTTCAAGACCAGCCTAGCCAACATGGTGAAACCTCGTTTCCACTAAAGATACAAAAATTAGGCATGGTGGCACACGCCTATAATCCCAGCTACTCAGGAGGCTGAGGCAGAATTGCTCGAACCTGTGAGTCAGAGGTTGCAGTGAGCTGAGATTATGCCACTGCACTCCAGTCTGGGTGACAGGGTGAGACTTTCTCTAAAAAAAAAAAAAAAAAAAAGTATACATTCATGTACTTAGAACTTCACTTGCCCCCAAGATTTTTGTTGATAACAACAATTTAGTGAAGCAAGTGGAACAGGTATTATCTTCCTCATTTAATATAAGTTTGGGAGACAGTGAGAAGTTACATGACTAGTTTGTAGCAGAGCTATGTTTGGGTCCCAGGCATCTAATTTCTAATCCTGAGCCCCTTCCATGGATTTCAGATAGAACTCTAATCATTCTAGGAAGAGAGAAGGGACCTTAAAGGAATCTCCATTTTCATGATTTCATAGCTATGAAGGCAGAAATTCATCTTGCCCCAATGTAGGTACAATGATTACTTACATAGCATAACACTTTGTGTATACTGTACATTATTTTTTATTACAAAGTTGTTTCATTCACACTCATATGATTTTCACAAAAGCTGGCTAAGAATACCATTATACTCTTGAGAAAAACAAGGTTGAATAAAAGAAAAGTGGCTCCCAGCACGTTGGAAGGCTGAGGCTGGCAGATCACCTGAGATCAGGAGTTCAAGACTAGCCTGGCCAACATGATGAAACCCCGTCTCTACTAAAAATACAAAAATTAGCCGGGCTTGGTGGCACATGCCTGTAATCAGGAACTCATCAGGAATAATTTTGTGGAGGAACATGACACAATGAACGTGGCATTTTATATGGTTCAATTTTTAATTTAACAGTTTTATGGGCCATGTGTGGTAGCTCACACCTGTAATCCCAACACTTTGAGAGGCCGAGGCCAGCAGATCACTTGAGGTCAGGAGTTTGAGACCAGCACGGCCAACATGGTGAAAACCCATCTCTACTAAAAATACAAAAAAAAAAAAAAAAAAAATTAGCTGGACATGGTGGTGCATGCCTGTAGTTCCAGCTACTTGGGAGGCTGAGGCAGGAGAATCACCTGAACTTGGGAGGTAGAGATTGCAGTGCGCTGATATTGCGCCACTGCACTCCAGCCTGGGTGACAGAGCAAGACTGTCTCAAACAAAACAAAACCAAAAAGCCCCAAAGTTTTATGGACAAAAGTGGACTCAACCTTCTTGGAGCCTGCAATTGACCTATCTTTAATCTGATAATCACAGAAACTGTACAGGGAGCAATGAGATGGTCTAATTGAGACCCGACCATAACTGAGATGCAAAACAAGGAGTCAAGTAGGCACAGGAGGGAGTGGTGAGGAGAAGAGAGGGAGAGCATTCTAGCCATGGAGATGGCAAATTCAAAGGCCTGTGGTAGATGGGGCATGGTATGTTTGAGGAACTGAAAGAGAGCAGGATCACGCTTACTTTATATGCCATGTGAAGAATTTTGGTCTTTATCCTAAAAGCAATGAGAAGCTATGGAAGTGTATTTTCAACAGGGGAAGGACATTATCAGGTTTGAATTTTTAAAAGATAATTTAATAGTTATGTCTAGACTTAGGTGTCCAAGGTTGGGTTGAGAATAAGAGTGGATGCATAGTATAGTCAATTAAGAAAACACTGTAGTTGTCTAGGTTAAAAGTATTGGTATTTTAGGCCAGGCGCGGTGGCTCAAGCTTGTAATCCCAGCACTTTGGGAGGCCGAGACAGGCGGATCACGAGGTCAGGAAATCGAGACCAGCCTGGCTAACACGGTGAAACCCCGTCTCTACCAAAAAAATACAAAAAACTAGCCGGGCGAGGTGGCGGGCGCCTGTAGTCCCAGCTACTCGGGAGGCTGAGGCAGGAGAATGGCGTAGACCCAGGAGGTGGAGCTTGCAGTGAGCTGAGATCTGGCCACTGCACTCCAGCCTGGGCCACAGAGCAAGACTCTGTCTCAAAAAAAAAAAAAAAAAGTATTGGTATTTTAGACTAAGGTAATGGCAATGCCTGAGATGGGAAGGCTTAGACATACATGAGAGAGATTTAGGAGTTCAAGTTCACAGTTCATACTGATGACTGGGCAGGGGGTGAGGAAGAGGGAGGGGCCAAGGACAATGTCTCATTTTCTGGCTGAACAGTGTAAGCACTGACTGGCACAGGACCAGGTTTGGAAGGAAGAATGTAAGCTCAGTTTTGGGCTTGTTGATTTTGAGGTGGCTTTGAGAAATCTATGTGAATGCAAAGCTGTAGGGTTGGGAGTATAGGCCTGGTCTGGGAATATAAATTTGGGAATCTTTGGAACATGGATGGTAATTGAAGACAGGGACATGGAGGAGCTCACCAGAGAGACTATGGAATGAGAAAAGAGGTATGTAGGGACTGAATCTCAAGGAATTCCAGCCTTTAAAGTCCAGGGAGATGCAGAGAAGCCAACACAAGGGTAGCTGAGTAAGAGATAGGAGCAGAGGGCGGGTCGGAAACCAGGAAACCAGTAGAGTGTGATTGATGTCCCCCTAGCTGAGGGCAGTGGTCAGTCTCGCTCTGTCACTCAGGCTGGAGTGCAGTGGTGCGAACTCGTCTCACTGCAACCTCTGCCTCCTGGGTTCGAGCGACTCTCCTGCCTCAGCCTCTTGAGTAGCTGGTACTACAGGCATGTGCCAATGTGTCTGGCTAATTTTCTCGTATTTTTAGTGGAGACGGGGTTTTGCCAAGCCAGGCTAATCTCAAACTCCTGACCTCAAGCGATCCACCTGCCTCGGCTTCCCAAGGTACTGGGATTACAGGTGTGAGCCACCATTCCCGGCCCCATATACTGGTATTAATGTCAACCAGAATAAGGACTGACATTTGTGTTTCATTGCATCATATATGGATGCATAGGAGAACACTTATAGGCCCAGATGGAGCTATTTTGGAGATGTGAAATGGATCCAGAGGAGCTGAGGAATGCCTGGGAAGATAGGTGTGAGAAGCAAGCTATGTGGGTACGGGAGGATTTCAAGAGTCACTTATGTAGTCGTCTTAGTTCAGGCTACTGTGACAAAATATACCATAGGCTGAGTAGCTTAAACAACAAACATTTGTTTGGGAGGTCCAAGATCAAGGTGCCAGCAGATCCAGTGACACCTGCTTCTTGGTTTGCAGGTGGCTGCTTCTTGGTTTGATCCTGCTTCTTGGTTTGCAGATGGCTGTCTTCTGGCTATGTCCTCACATGGCAAGAGCAGAGAGAAAGAAAGAGAGCAAGCTCCCTTTTGTCTCTTTTTATAAGGGCACTAATGCCATCGCGAGGGCTCCAACGTCATAACCTAACTACCTCCCAAATGCGCCACCTGCAAATATCATCACAGTAGAGACTAGAGATTCACAATATGTAATTAGCAGGGACGGCTGGGCATGGTGGCTCATGCTGGTAATCTTGGCACTTTGGGAGGCCAAGACGGCAGGATCACGAGGTCAGGAGTTCGAGACCAGCCTGGACAATATGGTGAAACCCCGTCTCTACTAAAAATACAAAAATTCGTCGAGTGTGGTGGCATGTGCCTGTAATCCCAGCTAGTCTGGAGGCCAAGGCAGGAGAATCGCTTGAACTCAGGAGGTGGAGGTTGCAGTGAGCCAAGATCGCACCATTGCCCTCCAGCCTGGGCAACAAGAGTGAAACTCTGTCTCAAAAAAAAAAAAAAATTTAGCGAGGACACAAAACACTCAGTTCACAGCATTAGTCTTCTTAGCACAGAAGTGAAATAATGCAATTAGGAAAGAAATACTAGCCTTTTCAGAATGGTAGAGTAGAACATGAAATTGTAACTTCTTTTCAAGATTGCTAACTTGAATGCAGTCTGCTAATCATAGAGTTTTGGATTGCATTTCCAATTTTTTTTTTTTTCAAATTACTAGGATAAAATGCATCTTGGTTGCTTTTGAAGCAGATCTTCCTCTTAGAAATTACATGTATGGTAGACTGGGCGTAGTGGCTCATGCCTGTAATCCCAGCACTTTGGGAGGCCAAGGCAGGCGGATCACCTGAGGTTGGGAGTTCAAGACCAGCCTGACCAACATGGAGAATACCTGTCGCTACTAAAAATACAAAATTAACTGGGCGTGGTGACACATGCCTGTAATCCTAGCTACTTGGGAGGCCAAGGCAGGAGAATCGCTTGAAACTGGAAGGTGGAGGTTGCAGTGAGCCGAGATCATGCCATTGCACTCCAGCCTGGGCAACAAGAGCAAAACTCTGTCTCAAAAGAAAAAAGAAAAAAAGAAATTACACGTGTGGTGGCACCTGACAGCTGCATCTGTCTGACAACTTTGCTGTGGTACTTCACGGAAGTCTATGATTTCAAATGAGCTGTTTTCCTTTTGTATAGGTTTATTTTTCTTTTCCCTTTTTTTTCTTCCCAGGCTGATGAGCCCTGAAAACACACTCCTGCAGCCCAGGGAGGAGGAAGGGGTCAAGTATGAGCGCACCTTCATGGCATCTGAATTCCTGGACTGGCTGGTTCAGGAAGGTGAGGCCACCACAAGGAAAGAGGCAGAGCAGCTTTGCCACCGGCTTATGGAGCATGGCATCATCCAGCATGGTGAGTGTATTGGGCAGCTTTTGCTGCAGTAACAAGCAGCCCCAAATCTTGTGTCTTACAACAAGTACTTATTTCTCACTCATGAATCTGTAAGTCAGTGGCACCTCTGCTTATGTTCAGCTTGTCTTCAAGCTGGGGGTCAAGTTCAGGTCTGTGCTCCATGCCTTTCCATTCTGGGACACAGACTAGAGGAATATCCACTGTTTGTGATGTGTTGTTTTCAACAGATGGTTGCAGATGCTAAAGAGGGCAGGCAAGTTCTTATAGCACCTCCAAAAGCTGCTGCTTGGATGTAATGTAACATCACAACTCTGTATCTAACTGGCTAAAGCAAGTCATGAAGTCAAGTATAATATGGAGTTGGGAAGTAGATGCCTCCCAGAAGGTTGGTTGTTAGAGGAGAATAAACATTTCCTGAACCATGATGTAAGCTGCCACAGTGAAGAGTTAATCCAAAGAGCCTTCATAAAAGTGTCACTTTCCTTTTAGGACTGAATCACAATGATGCAATGTAAGTTACTAGTTAAGAAGTGTTTTACAGTCAGCCCTTTGTATCTGTGGGTTCTGCGTCTGTGTATTTAACCAACCATGAATTTAAAATCTTTGGAAAAACTTGTGTCTGAACTACACCCACATAGACATTTTTTCATCATTATTCCCTAAACAGTACAATATAATAACTACTTACAGAGTGTTTACGTTGTATTGGGTATTATAAGTAATCTAGAGATGATTTGAAGTATACAAAAGGATGTGCATAGGTTATACATGTAAGGACCAAGAGAATACTTTCCCCTTTGCCCTCTGAAGGTTTGCTGAAAATCACTGACAAGAGGCAGATTTGTTTTGTTTTGTTTAAGACAGAGTCTCCTTCCATTGCCCAGGCTGGACTACAGAGGCACCATCTCGGCTCACTGCAATCTCTGCCTCCCAGGTTCAAGCGATTCTCATTCCTCAGCTTCCCAAGTAGCAGGAATTACAGTGGGATTACAGGTGCACTAATTTTTGCATTTTTAAGGGAGGGATTTGCCATGTTGGCCAGGCTGGCCTCTAACTCCTGGCCTCAAGTGATCCATCTGCCTTGGCCTCCCAAAGAGCTGGGATTACAGGCGTGAACCACCGTGCTGGACCCAAGAAGCAGATGAACAGGAGAAAAGACATACAAATTTATTAACATGTATGGGAGCCTTCAGAATGAAAACCCAGAGATACAGAGAAAATTGTCCGTTGTTATGCTTATATTCAACAAAGTATGGACAGTTATGTAGAAATATGATTGGACAAAAAGGATATGATCTAAAGTTAATAGACTGAGTAGAGGAGCCCAACAAGACCTGTCTGTATAGATTCTTTTTGGCCTCTCTGCAGCATTCATTCTTTCTGGGTGTAAGGCAGGACCTTTCTGGAATGGGAGTCTTTTATTTTTTTTTTTTGAGATTGAGTCTCTCTTTGTCACCCAGGTTGGAGTACAATAGCATGATCTTGGCTCACTGCAACCTCTGCCTCCTGAGTTCAAGTGATGCTCCTGCCTTAGCCTCCCAAGTAGCTGGGATTACAGACGTGCACCACAACACCCAGCTAATTTTGTATGTTTTAGTAGAGATGGGGTTTCACCATGTTGGCCAGGCTGGTCTTGAACTCCTCACCTCAGGTGATCCATCCGCCTCAGCCTTCCAAAGTGCTGGGATTATAAGTGTTAGCCACCATGCCCGGCTTGCAATGGGAGTCTTATGACCTACAGTTAACCAAAGTAGGTCAGATAATTTCTTTATGGCCTGTTTTTACACAGAAAGGCAGAGGGAAAGTTAGAGTAATATTTTAAGATTTTATGTAATCCCAGCACTTTGGGAGGCTGAGGCGGGCGGATCAACTGAGGTCAGGAGTTCAAGACCAGCCTGGCCAACAGGGTGAAACCCCATCTCTATTAAAAACACAAAAAATTAGCTTGGCATGGTGATGTGTGCCTGTAGTCCCAGCTACTCAGGAGGCTGAGGCAAGAGAATCGCTTGAACTCGGGAGGTGGAGGTTGCAGTGAGCTGAGATTGTGCCACTGCATTCCAGCCTTGGTGGCAGACCAAGACTTTGTCTCAAAAAAAAAAAAAGAGTAAGTATTGTTTTACAATACTTTTATTTCATTTAGATATATGCTATAAAACATAGGGGCATATGCAGGTGTATATTGAATTACAACCTAAAATTATTTGTTACTGTGCATTGGAGTCAAATATTTTGGAAGCCGTGGATGTAGAGGCATTGCTTAGAGTGAGTGACACTGTATTCCAGGCTGCTTTCTCCTGTGCAGTTCTGCCACAGTTGGACTCACAGCCGTCTGTTGGTGGCCTAACATGTCTAGCTCTGGTTTCAGTTCACTGAGGAAAGGAAGATGGACAGGGAAGCACAGTGCTGGTGTGATCCCTGACCTTAAACAGTTCATAGTATTGTCAGGACTACGACATGGTTATAGAAGCAATTAGAGAACAGTAGAAGATGTGCTATTTTATTCATTTATTTATTTTACACTATGTGCCAGGCACTGTGCTAATCCTTTTTACCCTTATTAACTTACTAATAAATAAACTCTACGAGGTAGACACTTTTTAAAAAAAAAAAAAATGTATTGTGGTAAGAACATTAATATGAGAGCTACCTTCTCTTATTATTATGTTTTGAGACAGAGTTACTCTGATCATGCGGGGGCAGATCTTGGCTCACTGCCACCTCCACTTCCCAGTTTCAAGGGATTCTCCTGCCTCAGCCTCCCAAGTAGCTGTGTACCACCACACCCAGCTGGTTTTTGTATTTTTAGTAGAAACAGGATTTCACCATGTTGGCCAGGTGGGTCTCAAACTCCTGACTCAAGTGATCCACCTGCCCCAGTCTCCCAAAGTGCTGGGATTACAGCATGAGCCAGCATGCCTGGCCTGAGAGCTACCTTCTTAACAAATGTTTAGATGTACAATACTATAGGGCCAACATTCTTATTATCTCCATTTTACAAATCAGGAGGTGAAGGCACCAATAGGATAAATCACTTGTCTGAGGCCACTCAGGTAGTAATGTCCAAATGGATATTACTGCTAGTAAGCGTGACCTTGGAGTTGAGTGGGATGACTGGGGTTTTCCCCCGTGAAAAGTGGTAGGTTTGGGTTACAGTTGGTTCTTTCATATCTTTGCTCTGCAGAGAAAAAGTCAGATGAGGCTGGGCGCGGTGGCTCAGCGAGCTGGCCAACATGGCAAAACCCTGTCTTTACTGAAGAAACAAAAATTAGCTGGGAGTGGTGGCAGATGCCTGTAATCCCAGCTACCTGGGAGGCTGAGGCAGTGAGAATCTCTTGAACCCTGGAGGTGGAGGGTTTGTATTTTTAGTAGAGAGAGGGTTTCACCATGTCAGTCAGGCAGGTCTCGAACTCCTGACCTCAGGTGATCCGCCTTGGCCTCCCAAAGTGCTAGGATTACAGGCGTGAACCACCGCGCCCAGCCAATAAAATATATTAACCACAGAAGTATGCTTTCCATGGTTGTAGGAGGACTGAATATTCTGTATAGAAACTGGGGTTTCTGAGGGAGTTTCAGTTTCCCAGCACAGTAATTCATTGCTAGGTCACAGGTTGTAACTTGGAGTTATGAAAATATGGCCACCATACCTGTGTATGTTAGAGCTCATGGTAAGTACCAGTTAGTGTCTTGAGCAAAGCTTTTAATTGTCTGGCTAATAATTAATTTCATAGGTTAATAATTAAGGAAAGTCAGCCTTTAGGCTTTGAGCAGAAGGTTTCTGGATAAAAGTGGTTCCCTATTTTGAAACCAGTAAGTGTAAAAATCAGGTTCACCTATAAAATCCTAACTAGCTTCATCTGTGAATGGTGACTGGTGCACTTTACTCAAGGCAGAAATTGTTAGATGAATAATTAACATGCATGTGTATTTATGTGGATATATATATGTGCATGTATATGTACATGTTTATACAAATGTCTATATGTTGACCACATCTATACATATTTGTCTAGCTTTTTAATTTATGGATGGGTACCATGTATAAAGGCATTAGGCTACTTTATAGATCTTAATATACTGTGTATTTAATATGTATGTGCTTCACACATATGCTTTGTATGTTGTACTTATTAAATCCTCACAGCAATTTTGTGGCATTAGTATTATTATTGCAGATTTACAGTGAAGAAATCTGGGCTTCAAATCCTTTAAGAGATTTTCTCAAGTTGCAGAGCTACCCTGTAGCTACTAGGTGTTGTATCTTAGAAAGAAGCTTGCCTTGGTCTGGGATGTATGTGACTGCGTATGGCTGCCTGGCACAATGGAATGAGCACGGTCTTTGGAAGGAGACAGACTGGATTTAGATGCAGCTTTTTCACCTACTAAGTGGCCACGTCTGCATCTCATAACTTTCCTATTCCTTGGATTTTGAAACTATAAAATTAGAGTTACATGATAGACCTTTGAGAGTTTGTTTTTCCAGAGACCTATGAGCATCCACATGTTCAGTGTGTACTAGAAGGTTTCAACGCGTAGTTGTATTGGTGGCTAAGATTTATTACAGTGAAATGATACACAGCAGGGTCAGCAAGAGACAAGGGCACATCAGGTGGAGTGTGGAGAAATCCAGGCACAGGTTCCTATGTTCTTCCTTCTTGAAGGGGCTCCCTCCTCTAGCTGTGAAATGCAGTAACACGTGTGCAATATCTCTGCCCAGGGGAGCCCTTGTAGGGGCCAAGGGAAAACATCCCCTTTCCCGTCTGAAGGTTGGCTGAAAAATCAACTCACAAAAGACAGATCAGTTGGAGAAAAGGCAAACCAATGTATTAGTGTGTACACGGGGAGAACCAGAGTGATTACCTAATATCCCAATGCGGTACAGATGCTATGTCCCCTGCTTCTTAGAGGAAAGGGAGATGGGGAAGTGTGAATGATTTTTAGGAGGATTCAATAGGCTTGAAGAATATACAATGGCCTGCTACGAAGTCCATTGGGTCAGCAGAGCAGACCATGGTTTGTGACAAAACTCTGACCAGGTTTGTCGACAGACTTCAGTCTTTCTTCCTGTCGTATGAGTTCAGTTAATGAAAACTCAGGGAAGGAACCAGAGGTAAATTGTTTTCTTCTTTGGCAGATCCAGACTTAGGCAGGTAGGAACTTCAGAGAACTTTATCCAGTGCTTTGGGGGACACAGAGGATTGAGGGACAGAAGCAGGGGAGAAAGTCAGAGAAATCGTAACTTTTTCTTCAGTTCAGCATATCAAAGTGCCATATTTTGGGGTATCCATTTCTGAGCCCTAATACCATGTTGAGGCGCAGAGCCAAAGATTTTTACTGGGGGCTTTTCTCATAGGTACGCTCTGTTTGCTCAGCCAGCCGCAACCAGCAGCATTCCAGTCTCTCAGAAGGAAAGCAAGTATTCTCCATACATCACACTGTTTGTACAAACAGTCTAGGCAGGCCGATACAACACAATTCAGTGCGCCAGGTGGGCAAGGTCCTTATCAGTTAGTGACTTGGGAACCTTCCAAAAGCCAAGTTCCCAGATGCTAGCCATGGACCAGCCACATAAGCCGGCCCTTCTGTATCGGGGCTGCTAGGGTAACTCTTTCCTGCACAGAATTGTTGGGAGAATTAAGTGATTGCACTTGGCAAAAGCTTTTAACACAGCATCTACCTCTTATGGCCTTCACATGCTAGCTCTTGTACCTAATCTGATCTACTCTAAATAATAGCTGAAATGTATAGAGCTCTTACTATATCCCAGCCACTGTTCTAAGAACTCTATTCACATATGTATTTCCCTCAATAACTCTGAGAGTTAGGTATCACACTCATTCTCATTTTTGAGATGAAGTTAAGTAACATGCTGACGGCTGGGCATGGTGGCTCAGGCCTGTAATCCCAGCACTTTGGGAGGCTGAGGCAGGTGGATCATTTGAGGTCAGGAGTTCAAGACCAGCTTAAGCAACATAGTGAAATCCTGTCTCTACTAAAAATACAAAAGTTAGCCGGGCATGGTGGCACGCGCCGGTAGTCCCGGCTACTTGGGAGGCTGAGGCAAGAGAATTGCTGGAACCAAGGAGGCAGAGGTTGCAGCGAGCTGAGATCATACCACTGCACTCCAGCCTGTGTGAAAGAATAAGACGTGTCTCAAAAAAAAAAAAAAAAGAAAAGAAAAAGAAAAAAAAAAGTAACATGCTGAAGATGAGAGCTACTGAGTGGTAGATTCAAGATTCAAATCAAGACAGTCTAGCTTCAGAGCCTGCACTCTTAACCACTAAAGAAGATGAGATGCTAACTGCAGGCCCCATTAGAAAAAAATTCTCAAGTTCTATTGCATCAGCTGAATCAGCCAACACAGTCTGGCAGATATTTAAACTATAAAAATTATTAACCTGTGAAATCTACAAGATTCTCTTCCCCCAAACAATGACCAGGGACCTTGAGATTTCTGGGTAACCTTTGCAAACAGGAAATGGGATGAACACACTTTTTTTTTTTTTTTTTTTTTTTTTTTGAGATGGAGTTTCGCTCTTGTTGCCCAGTCTGAAGTGCAATGGTGTGATCTCGGCTTACCACAACCTCTGCCTCCTAGGTTCAAACAATTCTCCTGCCTCAGCCTCCCAAGTAGCTGGGATTACAGGCTTGTGCCACTGCACCTGGCTAATTTTGTATTTTTAGTAGAGACGGGGTTTCTCCATTTTGGTCAGGCTGGTCTCGAACTCCCGATCTCAGGTGATCCTCCCGCCTTGGCCTCCCAAAGTGTTGGGATTACAGGCATGAGCCCCTGTACCTGGCCTCTTTTCTTTTTTTGAAACAGGGTCTTGCTCTGTTGACAGGCTGGAGTGCAGTGACATGATCATGGCTCACTGCAGCCGTGACCTCCCAGGCTAAATCGGTCCTCCCACCTCAGCTCCTGAGTAGCCAGGACTACCAGTGCTCACCACCATAGCCAGCTAATTTTTTTATCTTTCATAGAGAGGGAGGTTGTTGCCAAGTTGCCCAGGTTGGTCTTGAACTCCTGGGCTCAAGCGATCCTCCAGCCTTGGCCTCCCAAAGTGCCGGGATTACAGGTGTGAGCCACTGCAAAGGGCCTGAACACACTTCTTTACTCACATAAGTTACCTTTCTCAACTCCTTTAGCTGCCATCCGGCTATTTTAGCAGCTTTAAATGGAGGGAGATGGAAACCAGATAATGACGTGGGTAAATTGCTCACAGCTGCAGCAGCTGACGCTGGCCTACCAGGCTACCGCTGCTGTGTCTGGGTGGATAATTTCCTCTTTTAGAACTTTAGTCAGAGCACTTCAACAATTTCCACACTAAGCCCTCTTTCTTTTTCTTTTGTTTTAAACATATATTTATGTAACACGGTGCCATATACAAAGCAGTTTTACATACATTATCTTTTTAATCCTCCCAGTTGCTTGAGAGTAGCTATGATTACCTCATCCTTCAGTGGAAGACAGTAGCAGAGACATTTGCTCTGCTGGCCATGAAGAGAGAATTTGGGATCTGTAGCAAAGGAAGCTAGAGGCCACATCCAGACAGGAATTAACTGCATCTCTCCAATAATTAAGATAATTGATAGAGATCAGCCTAAGCCTGGAATAGCCCAGCTGGAAAGGAAAGGGGGAAAAGGGGAAGAGGAAAGGGAAGGAAGAAAAAGAAGGCAGTAACTGGGTGTGGTGGTTCATGCCTGTAATCTCAGCACTTTGGGAGGCTGAATGGAGAGGACTGCTTGAGGACAGGAGTTCGGGACCAGCCTGGGCAGTATAGTGAGATCTTGTCTCTCTGGAAAAAAAAAAAAGAAAGAAAGAAAGAAAGAAAAAACATACTGATGATTGAGGCTAAAGGCAAGCTTACACAGAGGAGGAAAAATAATTTTTTCTTTACTTTTCATGAGTTCTTAACTGAGACCTGCTATAACAAAGGACAGACTAACAAGAGAAAAATGAACAGAAGTTTAATAATATGTATGCCCTCTGTAAATACAGGTGAAAATACAGAGAAATGAGTAAATCTCTAGGATAGATATGAAAAGAGTAGTTGAGGCCAGGCGTGGTGGCTCACACCTGTGATCCCAGCACTTTGGGAGGCTGAGGCGAGTGAATCACTTGAGGCCAAGAGTTCTAGACTAGCCTGGCTGACATGGAGAAACCCCGTCTCTACTAAAAATATAAAAATTAGGCAGGAGTGATGGTGCGTGCCTGTAATCCCAGTTATTTGGGAGGTTGAGGCAGGAGAACCGCTTGAGCTCGGGAGGCAGAGGTTGCCATGAGCCAAGATTGTGCCACTGCACTCCAGCCTCCTGGGTGACAGAGCAAGACTCTGTCTCAAAATAAAATAAAATAAAATAAGGGTTGTTCAGACTTCAGGCTTAAATACCATTATTCCCTGAAACAAAGAAAAAAAGATGTAACCCAGTTAAAACCAGAGGGCCAGAAAAAGCACCTTATACAAATGTAAGGTTGGTTATGCAGATTTAGGTCAACACCTTCTTTATTTATTTTGAGTCTCTAGTGACTTAATTTTCTTTCTGTCCCTGGTGCAGAGAGGGAGAGACCCTTACAGAGGGACATTTCCCAGCTGTGTATGGTGGCTCACACTTGTAATCCTAACAATTTTAGAGGCTAAGGCGGGAGGATTGCTAGAGCCCAGGAGTTTGAGACCAGCTTGGGCAACATAGCAAAATCCCATCTCTTAAAAAAAAAAAATTTTTTTTAAAAGGACAAAAGAACATTTGCTTTACAGATGTACATTTCTAAAAGGACAACTTTTTGGAGCTACTGTTGTGTCTGCAGCTTCTCAAAATAACCAGTACCAAACAATCCTTATGCCATGGAGCCATATTTTGGGCTGGCATGTCCTGAGCCCCTTCAATTGCAACTTTCTCAAGACTACATGGCATTAAGAAAAAAATTATCGACACTTGTTAGAAAAGTAAGGAAAACTTTGTTTAAGATTATTACAATAGGGGTATTGCAATAGGGGAGACAGATTGGGCTCAACTTAAAATATAGGGACAAGTGGGGATTTAGAGCACAGTGTGTGGTTGGTCAGTGGATGAAAAATTACTAAACAGGAGACTTAGGGTGGGGAGATTCTTGCTCAAGACAGGCCAAGGACTTAGAAATCAAAGGTGGAGATAACAAACTTGATTGGGTATCAAAGGTGAGGGATTGTCAGTACACTGACTTATCAGGGTTCTTTGCTAAAACTGGGCTGGGTAAGCCAAGACAGCAGGATGCGGGTGGAGGGGAGGGAAAGGGGGCAGCAAGGTGGAGGCCGGGTAGAAAAGAGGGCTCAAAGGAGCCTGACTGAAGCTTGGTTCAGGGGAGCATCCGTCAGTGCCGACCTAGCCTTGCTTGCCCACCCGCCCTTCCTCTCCATCGCGGCTCTCCTGCTCTCCTACTCATGCTTGCTCCTTTTTTTTTTTGAGATGGAATCTCACTTTGTTGCCCAGGCTGGAGTGCAGTGAACGAAGATTGTGCTGGGTTCAAGTGATTCTCCTGCCTCAGCCTCCCGAGTAGCTGGGATTACAGGTGTGTGCCACCACACTGGGCTAATTTTTGTATTGTTAATAGAGATGGGGTTTCCCCATACTGGCCAGGCTGGTCTTGAACTCCTGACCTCAGGCAATCCACCTACCTGGCCCTCCCAAAGTGCTGGGATTGCAGGCATGAGCCACTGCGCCCAGCCCCCTACTCATGCTCTCTGATTGGCATTTGCTAACTTCTTGCCAAGAGGACTTTCAAGTCAAGAAGAGGAAATGGAGGAGACTTCTTTACAGATGGCACCCTGTGTCTTAGCCTTTCTTTACCCCTAACTAGAGAGTAAATGCTTTAAGGATAGAGAAGTTGTTTTGTTCATTTCTGTATTCCTATTGGTTTGTCATATATATATACATGAGATATATATACACATGAGATATATATACGAGACATATATATGAGATATATATATATGAGATATATATATATATAGTACTCAGCAAAAATGTATTGAATGAACAAGTGACAAAAGTGACCACTTACTGAGGACTTGGCCTTTGCTGGGCACAATACTGGTGTTTATACCAGCAAGCTTTCTTTGAATATAAGCAGCTCCAATCATCACTTCCTTTAAATATATGGCAGAGCCAGCTGATAGTTAAAGGAAATGTTGAAAACAAGGCTACCTGAAGAAGAGAAACTGAAGCAACTCTGGGGATCCAGGAACCAGGGACTAGTGACTAAAAGGTAATCCCTTCCAGCCACTTATGGCCAGGTGAATCAGCTCTGTTTTCTGCATATGCAGTTGCCTTCTCCAGACGCTAATGCTCTAGAGAGGACCCTTACTGGCTGAGTCAGGTCATAGGCTCGCCTCTTGACCCTGGGTGGGGACCCTTTGACTGACAGATTCACCAAGTGGGAGAATGGGGGTAGTTGTTCCACTCTCCCCACTCACACCCTGCAAAGAAAAACAAGAAAAAGCAAGCCCTGTTTTCACAGGGAAATGAGTGCTTGGCAGGCTGTTCTTTACTGCTATTAGCTCATTTAATCTTCACAAGCAATCAATGCACTTGATACTGTTATCTCTCTTTTTAAATTTTATTCCATTTTTTATTAGATGGAGTCTTACTCTGTCACCCAGGCCGGAGTACAGGGGCGCAATCTGGGCTCACTGCAACCTCCGCCTCCCGGGTTCAAGCGATTTTCTTGCCTCAGCTTTCCAAGTAGCTAGAATTACAAGCACATGCCACGACACTTAGCTAATTTTTTTGTACTTTTGGTAGAGACGGGGTTTCGCCATGTTGGCCAAGCTGGTCTCAAACTCCTGACCTCAAGTGATCCGCCCGCCCTGGCCTCCCAAAGTATCGGAATTACAGGCATGAGCCACTGCACCCGACCATCTCTCTGTTTTTTTAGATGAGGACATTGACGCATTTGCAACTGGTATAATCATTCTTAGCTCCTAAATGTTAAACTTTGAACAGACAAAAAAAAAAAAATAGCTGGGTAGAGTATTTTCTCAATCTACTTTCAATATTTAACATTTCAAGTGTAATCTTAGCAGCAGCCGTAATCTAATCTAATTTTTTACTTTCCCAATTTAGACTTTCTGGGCATTTTCCCACTGTGCTCTCTCATATGCTTTAGCCCTGTGTTACTTTCTATGATAGCTGAATCCAGTGCAGGAGGAAAAATAGACACAGCCAGAATGCTGTTGTAATGTAAATAGAAAGGAACAGGTTGCTTGACAGAGGGCTAAGACATTGGCACACAATATAGTGTTGGTTTAGGTAAAAGGAAAATGTACCTATAATGGCACCAAGCCTTAACTTTTCAGAAAGTATGAAAGGAATACAGGATGCTTTATCTTATGTAATCTTCTGAAAGAAGAGTGTTATGCACACAGACCAGAGGCTTCTCTCTCTCTCTCTCTCTCGTTTTAAAGATGAGGTCTTGCTATATTGCCCAGGCTGATCTTGAACTCCTGGGGTCAAGTGATCCTCCCATCTCAGCCTCCCAAAGTTCTGAAATTACAGGCATGAACCACCATGCCCCTTTGAGGTTTTTCTTTTGTAAACAGTGTCATACCTATGAATATTTCTTTCCTTCTTGACATTTGTAGAATCTTTGTCCATTGTATATGAACTGCTTCTCGAGGTACAACCTACGCTTATTTCTGAAGCCTGTGTTCCTACCCACTCCGGCCTCAGTCCTGACAACTTGTCACGCAGTGTCCCCTGCAGTATGTGGTCCTCACTTTGCCCAAGCATGCGCTTTTACAACAGCACATGGAAGTCTTAAAACACAAGCACAGGATCTCTATGCAGTTGAGGTATACTGAAAGTGTGCTCCTACTGAGTGCTCAGCTTGGCCTTGTCTGGTCATTTAAATCCTCAGCTGGGTTTAAGTTGTCATTTTCAGTGGGACCTGTAGGCCGGGGTCTCAGGCTCACTAGCAGAGCATATCAGGTTTCTCAGTCTCCTGGGTGGAACAGAGAGTTCAAACAGCAGTTTCTGATATGCTTCCTCTCTCTCCTGGTCAAAGAGTGCTGTGGTATTAAGTTCCAGTTCCTGATGAACGTGGGCCAAATCATACTCATCAATGGGAGGCGGGGGCTGAGGAGACAAGGGGACCAAAAGTTGAGGGGCTCTCCTTTAAGCAGGGAATTGTTTCCATTCTCTTTCCATCACAGATCTTTCTTCTATCCCTGACCCTTGTGTCAACCTTGGGTGAGTTTCTAGTATCAGCCCCCTCCCAGCTGGGTGGCCAGGGGGTTTGGGCTGAGATTCCTGTCTGGGACTCAGGCTCTCCTTATGCAGGTATAAATAATGATCACTCTCAGCCGTTTCAACCTTGCTGCACTGCTGTCACTCATGATTCTTCCTCTAGAAGTTTTTCCACTAACCTCTTCTGGCTTTTGATTCTGAGCCGCTCACTATCGTTCAGTTTCTCTGAGCTGATACTCTCATCTCAGTACATCTGGGTCATCTTTTCTGTTTGGCTCTCTGGTTCTTTGGAAAAACTCCTTCTTTCTATCTTCCCTCTCCCTGCTCCCTGCTCACCCCCACTCCAGCCACGAATGGATAAACAAGTCGAAGTATGTTAACGCCAGGGAGTAACTACCAGGAATAAAACTGAGCTTAAGTAAACTCATCAGTGTGACCACGGAACGATATGAAGATGAAATTTAAGAAGGAATTTCACTTACACTCACATACATCTATCCTGATTATGATTGGAAAAATATGTGTGTTGATTAATATTCATAATCAGTTTTGATTTAGAGAGTAATGTTTTTAAAAATTGTTAATTAGTATGTTATTTTAAAATCAACATTTTAAAGGCTAGAACCTTTCATCCAGCTTTTTTTTCTTTTTTTTTGAGACGGAGTCTTGCTCTGTTGCCCAGGCTGGAGTGCAGTGGCATGATCTTGGCTTACTGCAACCTCCACCTCCCAAGCACAAGCAATTCTCCCTCCTCAGCCTCCTGAGTAGCTGGGACTACAGGCGTGGCTAATTTTTGTATTTTTCATAGAAACAGGGTTTTGCAATGTTGCCCAGGCTGGTCTCCAACTCCTGACCTCACATGATGCACCTGCCTTGGCCTCCTAAAGCGCTGGGATTACAGGCGTGAGCTACCGTGCCCGGCCCAGCATTTTTTCTAGAAAGCTTCCCTTTACTTTCTTTCTCCTCTAAGTGATGACACTTGACCCAACAAGGAGCTTACCCCACTCCCCCTTCCATCCAAGGAAGGCCTGTGTATCAGGATTCATATTCTTTAAATTTTATTTTAGCCACTCCCCCAGCTGTCCCAGGTTTTGGTCATACTGGCAGTTGGCAAAGCCTCCAGGCCGCTGTAGGGAAGGGGTGGGTGTTGGTTTTGCCTCACTGGCTCACTCCTGTGACTCTGAAATCCTTTTTGGTGCTGAAAACATAACCTCAATGGGGGATTCCCCTTAAGTGGGAACAAAATGTGCTTCCTCATCAAAATAAGGGAAATGGGATCGGGGACATAATGTGACAAAAACTGGAACAACTCTTGATCATTTGCGTGTTCAGGACAAGGATCATCTTCTGTGGCAAATGGCTTTCAAGGTGCTGTACCCGACGAAAGGGATGAACTAGTTTGTTGGTTGGCTGTTCTGTTCTTGTGAGAAACCAGCCACCACACCAGTGCTACCCAGTGAAACTATGCTAGGAGCCACTAAGACAATCTACATATGTGATTTTAAATTTTCTAGTAGAAATGGCACACAAAAAAGGAGGAATGGGTTAAATTAATCTTCATAATATACTTTAGCTCGCCATCTCCAAAATATTATCATTTAAAAATGCAATCTATATGAAAAATACAAATTAGCTACTTTACATTTTGTTATACTAAGTCTTCAAAATCCAGTGTTTTTTCACTTAATCAGACTCACATTTCAAGGCTCATGTGGCTAGTGGCTGCCATCTTGGAGAACACAGCTCTAGACCGTTTTGAAACCAGCAGAGGGCAGCATGGTGTCCTGGCCAGTGTGCGTTTCATTTTTCTTTTTTCTTTTCTCTTTTTTTTTTTTTTTTGGAGATGGAGTTTAGCTCTTGTTGCCCATGCTGGAGTGCAGTGCTGCAATCTTGGCTCACTGCAACCTCTGCCTCCTGGGTTCGAGCAATTCTCCTGCCTCAGCCCCCCAAGCAGCTGGGATTACAGGCACACGCCACCACAGTCAGCTAATTTTTGTATTTTTAATGGAGACGGAGTTTCACCATCTTGGCCAGGCTGGTCTCGAACTCCTGACCTCAGGTGGTCCACCTGCCTCGGCCTCCCAAAGTGCTGGGATTACAGGCTTGAGACACTGTGCCCGGCTGCATTTCATTTTTCAGTCCCTTATCTCTGTGATCTTTGTTCCTCTATGTCTGAGATTTCTGACATCTGTGTTTTTACAGTGCCAATTTGGACATCTATATAAAGTGGGTACGAGCCACATAGGTAACAACAAATGTTCTCCCTTCCCCAGCACCATGATTTCACAATCCTATTTTCTTTCTTGCTCAGTTTTTGATGAGGAAGCTAAAGCCCAAAGGTATTAGGAAGTCACCCAAAGAAAACACAGTAAATGGCATGAGGAGAAATACAACTATAGTGTCTGACTCCAGAATCCAAGTTCCAAACAACTGTTCTATGGCCTCCATGAGAAAGAATTCCTGTACTTGTTTAACAGGTTCTCCTAAAGAATCGAAACAATGTCCATCAAACTGCTAATGTATGACTTCCAAACTGAATTAACACCAAATTCTACACTACCAAGTATATTTTAGGACGAGTCTATTCAGGTCCATTTGCAGCTTCAATTTTCTACTTTTTCTTTCCACTCCGTTTTTACTTTTGATTTTTTAATATTTCCAGAAGTCAAAAATGTAGGACGGGCACAGTGGCTCATGCCTGTATTCCTAGCATTTTGGGAGGCCGAGACGGGCAATCATTTGAGCCCAGGAATTCAAGACAAGCCTGGGCAACACAGTGAAACTCCATCTCTACAAAATATCAAAATAGTTAGCCAGGTGTGGTGATGCACGCCTGTAGTCCCAACTACTCAGGAGGCTGAGATGAGAGGATTGCTTGAGCCTGGAAAGGTTAAAGCTGCAGTGAGCAGTGATTGTGCCACTGCACTCCAGGCAACAGAGCAAGACCCTATCTCAAAAAAAAAAAAAAAAAAAATTGTAGTTAGCTATTATTGTTTAGACCGGACTTGATTTTGGCAAGTCTCTTAAATTCCTAGTCTTCAGTCTGGGCGTGGTGGCTCACACCTGTAATCCCAGCGCTTTGGGAAGCTGAGGCAGGCGAATCACAAGGTCAGGAGTTTGAGACCAGCCTGGCCAACATGGTGAAACCTCATCTCTACTAAAAATACGAAAAATTAGCTGGGAGTGGTGGTGGGCGCCTGTAATCTCAGCTACTCCAGAGGCTGAGTCAGGAGAATCGCTTGATCTGGGAGGCGGAGATTGCAGTGAGCCAAGATCATGCCACTGCACTCTAGCTGGGGTGACAGTGTAAGACTCCGTATTTAAAAAAATAAAAATAAAAATAAAAATTTAGTTTTCATTGTGGGGTCCTTTGGAGTTTTACTGACAGCAGAACAATATTATTAATGGTATATTAGCATTATGGAGACCCTGTCTTTCAGGGAGCGATTGGTTTCTACAGATTTATTAATTTCACTTGCTTTGGATAAAAGAATACAGTATCGTAATTTCTCTTCCACAGATGGAAAAATTGAGGCCTAGGGACTGAACATAACATAACTGAACATTCCCCTGTTCTATCGCAGGGGAATCTGAGCCACGTTGCTAGAAGCTAGGTCTTCTGACAGCTTGACTTCCTGTCTAAGCAGCTTCATGGCTTCTGAGTCAAGCATAGTTTCTTAACACAATATGGGCTTCAAATAGATAGAAAGTGTTTGTTTCCTAAGCTTTTGATCTTATGTCTCTAGACTTGAATTTGGGATGCTATCTGAGTTGTGTTTAGCAACAAATAACAGAAAGTGCGGTAAAGATAGTTTAAGCAGTGAGGTTTCTCTGCCTCCTGAAGTGAGATGCCCCCAGGTCTAGAATCCCAGGCTGACACTGAGACTCCCGACATAGGTGCTGTCCATCTCTCTCTCCTGTTCTTAATGTACACCAGGCCTAATGTCTGCACTCTGGGCAGGAAGAACAGGGAATGACAAAGAGTTAAGAGCAGAGAGGTGTCACCTAGCAAGACTTTGCTTTTTTATTTGGGAAGGGTAGTTTGTCCCAGGGATTTCATCCTACATCTCATGGGCCAGAACTGTGTCACATGGTAACCCCAGGGTGGAAGGCAGTTGGTGACTCATATGGTTTTGGCTGGGCACACTACTGCCCTGAGCAAAATTCTTAAGGAAGAAGAAAGAGAGATTGGGTTTGAATAAGCAGCTGGCACTGTCAGCCACAAGGACAAATGTCTTTTTCATTAAATAACTAAGCAAACTTCCTTATGAAACATACGCTTTTAAGGAACAGCTTTCTTCCTGTGTCCACACAAAGAGTTCCTTATAGCTCTAAGCTAGATTTAAAAGCAGATGGGTATACCAATGTTAATGTCTCAGTTTCAGCAAAGGTACCATGGTTTTGTTAACATTTGGGGGTGCTGGATGAAGGGTGTAAGGGAACTATCTGTACTATCTTTGCAGTCTTTCTTTCTTTCTTCCTTTTCTTTTCTTTCTTTCTTCTTCTTTTTTTTTTTTTTTTTTTGAGCTGGAGTCTTTCTGTGTCTCCCAAGCTGGAGTGCAGTGGTGCAATTTTGGCTTACTGCAACCGAGTAGCTGGGATTACAGGCGCGCAGCACCACGCCCAGCTAATTTTTGTATTTATTTACTTATTTTTTTGGGATGGAGTCTCACACTGTCACCCAGGCTGGAGTGCAGTGGTGTCATCTCGGCTCACTGCAGCCTCTACCTTCCAGGTTCAAGTAATTGTCCTGCTTAGCCTGTGGAGTAGCTGGGATTACAGGTGCCCGCCACCACACTCAGCTAATTTTTGTATTTTTAGCAGAGACAGGTTTCACCATGTTGGCCAGGCTGGTCACGAACTCCTGACCTCAAGTAATCTGCTTGCCTCGGCCTCCAAAAGTTCTGGGATTACAGGCGTGAGCCACTGTGCCTGGCCTTCTTTGTAGCTTTTCTATAAATCTAAAGTTATTCTAAAATGTGAAGTTTATTTTTTTAAAAAGTAAGTGGGTGTTTTTTTCTGCATCGTCTATCTTTTTTAAAGCTATGAACGATATAGAAAATATATAAAGACCGTTTAAAAAAAAAAAGACTATGTCTTGCCACTGCTATCTTCCTTTTCTGAACTTCAGCCTCTTCCTCCTTTGAGGGTCTGTTGACATACTGACTTTATCTCTTCCGTCTCAAAAGCAGCACCTGATAAATGACTGTGCAGTAAAGCACCAGCAGGTTAATGTGGTAACTTTCCTGGGAATACTAAGAAAATGCCATGCAGGAGTGAGCCTTTGGGAAGACACTTTCACATCCTGGGGTTCCTGGGAAGGATTTTATTTCAGTATCCCCAGTGTCTGTTCCCCGAGACCACCTAGAGTTACTTCTAGACCCTTCTATAAAAATAAGGTCTGAAAAGGCTTCTACCTTGGAAAGATATCCTTTTGGCCCTGACACCCTGGGCCCTTGCATGGAAGCACACATGGCTAATATTTATGGAATCCTTCTATGGACCAGGGACACCACTAGGCCTTTTAGTTTACTTTTACATTTTTTATTTTTTATTTTTATTATACTTTAAGTTCTGGGATACATGTGCAGAATGTGCAAGTTTGCTACACAGGTATACAAGTGCCATGGTGGTTTGCTGCACCCATCAACCCATCATCTACATTAGGTATTTCTCCTAATGTTATGCCTCCCCTAGCCCCCCACCCTCCAACAGGCCCCAGTGTGTGATGTTCCCCTCCCTGTGTCCATGTGTTTTTGTTGTTCAACTCCCACTTACGGGTGAGAACATGCAGTGTTTGGTTTTCTGTTCCTGTGTTAGTTTGCTGAGAATGATGGTTTTCAGTTTCATCCATGTCCATGCAAAGGACATCAACTCATCCTTTTTTATGGCTGCATAGTATTCCATGGTGTATATGTGCCACGTTTTCTTTATTCAGTCTATCGTTGATGGACATTTGGGTTGGTTCCAAGTTTTGCTATTGTGAATAGTGCTGCAATAAACATATGTGTGTATGTGTCTTTATAGTAGAATGATTTACAATCCTTTAGGTATATACCTAGTAATGGGATTGCTGGGTCAAATGGTATTTCTGGTTCTAGATCCTTGAGGAATCGCCACACTGTCTTCTGCGATGATTGAACTAATTTACAGTCCCACCAACAGTATAGAAGCATTCCTGGGCCGGGCATGGTGGCTCACACCTATAATCCCAGCACTTTGGGAGGCCAAGGCAGTTGGATCACAAGGTCAGGAGTTTGAGACCAGCCTGGCCTACATAGTGAAACCCCATGTCTACTAAAAATACAAAAAATTAGCTGGGTGTAGTGGCAGGTGCCTGTAATCCCAGCTACTTGGGAGGCTGAGGCAAGAGAATTGCTTGGACCCAGGAGGCAGAGGTTACAGTGAGCCAAGATCACGCCATTGCACTCCAGCCTGGGCAACAGTGCGAGACTCTGTCTCAAAAAGAAAAATGTTCCTATTTCTCCACATCCTCTCCAGCATCTATTGTTTCTCAACTTTTTAGTGATCACCATTCTAACTGGCGTGAGATGGTATCTCATGGTTTTGATTTGAGTTTCTCTAATGACCGGTGATGATGAACTTTTTTTTTCATGTTCGTTGGCTGCATAAATGTCTTCTTTTGAGAAGTGTCTGTTCATATCCCTCACCTACTTTTTGATGGGATTGTTTTTTCTTGTAAATTTGTTTAAGTTCCTTGTAGATTCTAGATATTAGCCCTTTGTCAGACGGATAGATTGCAAAAATTTTCTCCCATTCTGTAGGTTGCCTGTTCACTCTGATGATAGTTTCTTTTGCTGTGCAGAAGCTCTTTAGTTTAATTAGATCCCATTTGTTAATTTTGGCTTTTGTTGCCATTGCTTTTGGTGTTTTAGTCATGAAGTCTTTACCCATGCCTGTGTCCTGAATGGTCTCTAAGAACTTGCTTTATGAATCTCAGTTCTCCTGTATTGGGTGTATATATATTTAGGACAGTTAGCTCTTCTTGTTGCATTGATCTCCTTATCATTATGTAATGCCCTTCTTCATCTTTTTTGATCTTTGTTGGTTTAAAGTCTGTTTTATTAGAGACTAGGATTGCAAACCCTGGTTTTTTTTTGTTTTTGTTTTTGTTTTTTTTGCTTTCCATTTGCTTGGTAAATATTCCTCCATCCCTTTATTTTGAGGCTATGTGTGTCTTTGCACATGAGATTCATCTCCTGAATACAGCACATCGATGGGTCTTGACTCTTTATCCAATTTACCAGTCTGTGTCTTTTAATTGGGGCATTTAGCCTGTTTACATTTAAGGTTAATATTGTTTTTTGTGAATTTGATCCTGTCATTATGATGCTAGCTGGTTATTTTGCCTATTGATGCAGTTTCTTCATAGTGTTGATGGTCTTTACAATTCAGTATGTTTTTGCAGTGGCTGGTACCAGTTGTTCCATTCCATATTTAGTGCTTCCTTCAGGAGCTCTTGTAAGGCAGGCCCGGTGGTGACAAAATCCCTCAGCATTTGCTTGTCTGTAAAGGATTTCTCGTTCACTTATGAAGCGTAGTTTGGCCTGGATATGAAATTCTGGGTTGAAAATTATTTTCTTTAAGAATGTCGAATTTTGGCCCCCACTCTCTTCCGGCTTGTAGAGTTTCTGCTGAGAGATCTGCTCTTAGTCTGATAGGCTTCTTTTTGTGGGTAACCCTACCTTTCTCTCTGGCGCCCTTAATATTTTTTCCTTCATTTCAACCTTGGTGAATCTGATGATTATGTGTCTTGGGGTTGCTCTTCTTGAGGAGTATCTTTGTAGTGTTCTCTGTGTTTCCTGAATTTGAATGTTGGCCTCTCTTGCTAGGTTGGGGAAGTTCTCCTTAATAATATCCTGAAGAGTGTTTTCCAACTTGGTTCCATTCTCCCCGTCACTTTCAGGTACACCAATCAAACGTAGGTTTGGTCTTTTCACATAGTCCCATATTTCTTGGAGGCTTTGTTCCGTTTCATTCTTTTTTTCTCTAATCTTGTCTTCACACTTTATTTCATTAAGTTGATCTTCAATGTCTGCTATCCTTTCTTCTGCTTGATTGATTCAGCTATTGATACTTGTATATGCTTCACAAAGTTCTCATGCTGTGATTTTTCAGCATTATCAGGTTATATATATTCTCTAAACTGGTTATTCTAGTGAGCAATTCCTTTAGCATTTCTTCAAGGTTCTTAGCTTCTTGCATTGGGTCAGAACATGCTCCTTTAGCTCAGAGGAGTTTGTTATTATCCACCTTCTGAAGCCTACTCTGTCAATTTGTCAAACTCATTCTCTGTCCAGTTTTGTTCCCTTGCTGGCGAGGAGTTGTGATCCTTTGGAGGAGAAGGGATGTCCTGGTTTTTGGAATTTTCAGTCTTTTTGTGCTGGTTTTTCCTCATCTTCGTGAATTTATCTACCTTTGGTCTTTGATGTTGGTGACCTTCGGATAGAGTTTTTGTGTGGATGTCCTTTTTGTTGACATTGATGCTATTCCTCTCTGTTTGTTAGTTTTCCTTCTAAGTCAGGCCCCTTTGCTGCAGCTCTGCTGGAGTTTGCTGAGGGTCCACTCCAGACCCTGTTTGCCTGGGTATCACCAGCGGAGGCTACAGAACCGCAAAGGTTGCTGCCTGTTCTTTCCACTGGAAGCTTTGTCCCAGAGGGGCACCTGCCAGATGCCAACCAGAGCTCTCCTATATGAGATGCCTGTCGACCTCTGCTGGGAGATGTCTCCCAGTCAGGAGGTATGGGGTTCAGGGACCCACCTGAGGAGGCAATCTGTCCCTTAGCAGAGCTCGAGCACTGTGCTGGAAGATCCACTGCTCTCTTCAGAGCCGGCAGGCAGGAATGTTTAAGTCTGCTGAAGCTGCGCCCATAGCCGCCCCTTCCCCCAGGTGCTCTGTCCCAGGGAGAAGAGAGTTTTATCTATAAGCCCCTGACTGGGGCTGCTGCCTGGACAACAGAGCAAGACTCCATCTCAAAAAAATATTTATAAAATAAAATTTAGACCTGGGCAAGATGGATGAACAGGAACAGCTCTGGTCTGCAGCTCCCAGTGAGATCAACACAGAAGGTGGGTGATTTCTGCATTTCCAACTGAGGTACCCGGTTCATCTCATTGGGACTGGTTAGACAGTGGGTGTAGCCCATGGAGGGCAAGCAGAAGCAGAATGGGATATCGCCTCACCCAGGAAGCACAAGGGGTCAGGGAACTCCCTTCATCAGAGATGCCCTGCCCAGAGTGGAGGAATCTAGAACTGTCTAGATTCTCATATAGGAATCTAGAGAGGCAGCCTGGCTACAATGGCTTTGCGCAGCTGTGGTGGGCTCTGCCCAGTTCGAACTTCCCGGTGGCCTTGTTTACACTGTGAGGGGAAAAACCGCCTACTCAAGCCTCAGTAATGGTGGACACCCTTCCCCCCACCAAGCTCGAGTGTCCCAGCTTGACCTCTGACTGCTGTGCTGGCAGCAAGAATTTCAAACCAGTAGATCTTAGCTTACTGGGCTCCACTGGGTTGGGAACTGCTGAGCTAGACCACTTGGCTCCCTGGCTTCAGCCCCCTTTCCAGGGGAGTGAACAGTTCTGTCTCGCTGGTGTTCCAGGTGCCACTGGGGTATGAATAAAAAACTCCTGCGGCTAGCTCAGTGCCTGCCCAAACGGCTGCCCAGTTTTGTGCTTGAAACCCAGGGCCCCAGTGGTGTAGGCACACTAAGGAATCTCCTGGTCTGCGGGTTGCAAAGACCATGGGAAAAAGCATTGTATCTGGGCTAGAATGCACTGTTCCTCATGGCAGAGTCCCTTACGGCTTCCCTTGGCTAAGGAAGGGAATTCCCTGACCCCTTGTGCTTCCTGGGGGAGGCGATGTCCCATTCTGCTTCTGCTTGCCCTCCATGGGCTACACCCACTGTCTAACCAGTCCCAATGAGATGAACCGGGTACCTCAGTTGGAAATACAGAAATCACCCATCTTCTGCATTGATCTCTCTGGGAGCTGCAGACCAGAACTGTTTCTGTTCAGCCATCTTGCCCAGGTCCAAATTTTATTTTATAAATATATTTTTGAGATGGAGTCTTGCTCTGTTGCCCAGGCTTGAGTGTAGTGGTGTGATCTTGGTTCACTGCAACCTCTGCCTCCTGGGTTCAAGTGATTCTCCTGCCTCAGCCTCCCAAGTAGCTGGGATTACAGGTGTGTACCACCGTGCCTGGCTAATTTTTGTATTTTAAGTAGAGATGGGGTTTCACCATTTTGGACAGGTTGGTCTTGAATTCCTGACCTCAAGCGAACTGCCCGCCTTGGGTCCCCAAAGTGCTAGGATTACAGGCGTGATCCACCGTGTCCAGTCTACTGGACCTTTTACATATGTTGTTTCATTGTTCCTCCAATTCATTTTATAGATGAAGAAAACTAAAATTCAGAGCAGTTAAGTAATTAAGTAAATAGTGAAACTGGGATTCAACCCTGGGCTCTCTGAGGTCAGAGCAATGTTTTCTGTGCTATAGCCATATCCTTTTTTTTTTTTTTTTTTTAAATAGAGATGGGGTTTTACCATGTTGCCCAGGCTAGTCTCAAACTCTTGGGCTCAAGTAATCTGCCTGCCTTGGATTCCCAAAGTGCTAGGATTATAGATATGAGCCATCGTGCCTGGCTGCCACATTGTTTTGGTAAGCAATTCCAAAGTAATTAGCATTTTTTGGTGGTGAATATTTTTTTAAAAATTATTTTAAATAAATAGAGACAAGGTCTCACTATGTTGCTCAGGTTAGTGTCAAACTCTTGGGCTCAAGTGACCCTCTTGTCTTGGCCTCCTAAAGTGTGAGGATTACAGGCAGGAGCCACGGTGCCGGGCCAATGGTAAAGAATTTTATGGAAAACATTTCCAGCCAAATTACCTTCTGTAACCTGGAAACAGGAATAAATGTGGGCAAAGCAGACTCCACGCTCCTGTGTTTCAAGCTTGTCTGCCTCCTTGTTTATCATGATCACACCTTGGAATGGGAGACAGGCTAGTGTGGAGGTTCGGGGTGAGGCCCTGGAGTGAGTTTGTAAGCACTTCTGTCTTGCATCTTCTTGTTAGTGACTCTGAGACACTCAGGCAATTTGCCTTGTCTAAGTCCCAGTTTCCTTATCTGTAAAATAGGAATCATAATATGGGAATATAATATATATGGGAATATAATAACTCTTTCATAGTACTGTTGTGAGAAGTAAATGATATAAACCTGTAATGTGCTTGGCACAGGGCCGTGCACAGACTCTCTATCATTCAGTAAATGATAGCTGATAATTATCTTATTTTTATTGTCTACATTCTCATTATTGGATGCCTGGGTGGGCAGAGCTTAATGTATTTGATGACCTCATCCATTGCTGGTCTTAAATGGTATCTTATACTCTCTGCTGTTACATACTTGTTAAGTAAATCAACACTGAAATACTTTGATCGGGCCTTTGGGTTTGTGCCAACAATTTCAAAAGATCTAGAACACAGTTACAGATTTCTTTTGTTGAATTTTGTATCTGAGATATTCCATTTGCCAGATGAAATAATTTTGTTTTTAGGCTTCTCTGCACTTACAGTACAATCTAGTCTCTGATAAACAAGATTATCTCTGAAAATCCTACCTTTTGTTCTGCATGTTATCACTAACAGTAGAGGTTCTTTCTAGTCTTTGGAATGTACCCAGCTGTTATTGAATGATACATGCAGAAGAATAAAACATAGGTCCACTTTCCATCTGTTTATTGCCTTTACATTTCTGGCAGTAAGACACAGAAGCTGCAGCACTCAGACAATCGCAGTGTCATGTTTCGTTTTCTATCTTTACTAAAGTTACTCTGAATCCTTTTACCTCTTTTCCATCCTCTTGCCTCTCTTCAATCAATTAAATAAGTGTAAGTGGGTTATAACTTTGTGAATGTGAAATGTTTTGTTTCAGTAATATCAGTTAATAGGATTTTACGCCCTACAATCGAGTTCCTGCTTTCATATCCTCTTCTTAATGTTGTGAGTGCTAAGGAAGTCATTATTTTAGTCCTCTGACTCACTGTTGTTACTGCCTTTTGGAGAGTTTTGTATCCCAAGCAGCTAGCACCGTTGTTTTGGAGTAGGCACTTAAAAACAATTGCTTAATGTTTTCGATTCAAGGACTTTTGCTGCTTTAGGAAGTAGGGCTCCTTCAACTACTGCTTTCATTTAGGATGGCTTGAGATGCTTGAGATGGCCTTAAGTACAGCTCAGGTTCCTTCCTTCCTTCCTTCCTTCCTTCCTTCCTTCCTTCCTTCCTTCCTTCCTCCCTCTCTCTCTCTCTCTCTCTCTCTCTCTCTCCCCCCCCCCCCCCCTCCCCCCCCCCCCCCCCCCTCCCTCCCTTCCTTTCCTTTCCTTTTTAAAACATGTTTTATTCTTAGTTTGGGGGTACATGCGAAGGTTTGTTATGAAAGTAAACATGTGTCACGGGGGGTTATTGTACATGTTATTTCATCACCCCAGTATTAAGCCTGGTGCCCAATAGTTATCTTTTCTTCTCCTCTCTTCCTCCCACCTTACCCCCTCATGTAGGTCCCAGCGCCTGGTCTTTTTTTTTTTTTTTGAAACAGAGTCTTGCTCTGTTGCCCAGGCTGGAGTGCAGTGGCACAATCTTGGCTCACTGCAACCTCCGCCTCCTGGATTCAAGTGATTCTTGTGCTTCAGCCTCCCGAGTAGCTGGGATTACAGGTGTGTGCCACCACACCTGGCTAATTTTTTTCTATTTTTAATAGAGACGGGGTTTTGCTGAGTTGGCCAGGCTGGTCTCGAACTCCTGGCCTCAAGTGATCTGCCTGCCTCAGCCTCCCAAAGTGATGAGACTACAGGCATGAGCTACCACGCTCAGCTCGGCTGTTGTTTCCTTCTTTGTATTCATAAGTTCTTATCATTTAGCTCCCACTTATAAGTGAGAACATGAGGTATTTGGTTTTCTGTTCCTGCATAAGTGTACTAAGTTTAATAGCCTGCAGTCAGATTTTCTTTAAAAAAAAAAAAACTTTAACTTTTCTATTGTAACTAATTCTTAATTAAGGCTTTTCTACAAATGCACAATTAAAAAGCGTGTTATCCATATTTCTTCAGTCTTGACCATTTTTAAATTATGAAGCAGACTAAAGGACATCAGATGCTTCGACTCTGTAGGACTGTGATCTCGCAGAACCCCAAAGACAAAATACTGCAAATCTATCCCTGGATGTGTGAAAGAAGTTAAAGCTTATGTCTTGCTGGCGGGGAAATCACAGCACTTTTGTATGCAGAATTTACTCACCTTCTAGAAACACCAAGTCTGAGGAATAGGTCCACCATCCATTTATCCTTGCAGTTTATCAGGGATCTTGAGCAATGTCTATCAGGGCTAGGTGACTCTTTTAGGAAAAGATACAGAGATCAGTAGTAGCTAAGAAAATAAGAGGAAAAGGAGTGAATGGTTGGATAGAATACCATCCCTGGTGACCAAAAAAAATGATCCCTCACAGGAGCCCCACCCACCCTTGTGCGCTTGGTGAAGCAGTGAGCCAGGCAGCTAGCCAGGGTCTTCTGTCTTCAAGGTGATCTTGATGACCTTTGTAACTTTGACACTGGTGTGCAGTTAGCCCCACCTTGCTGACCTTCTTCTTCCTCAGTAGGATAATCATCATCTTTAATCCCTCTCTGTTTAAGTCTGATTTCATTCTACTAAGTTGTTTATGTGACCGTAAGTCCAAGACCACGTTTTAAAAATTTTTGATGATGTGCCATCCAGGGCACAGTTGGTATCTGCGCATTCCCTGTATGCTGCTATCATAGTGCTGGATTCAGTTCACATGTTTCATGGTGCCTGTTGTGTTACATCATTTATGAGCAAGCATTTCAAGGATGAATGAAAGTATGTGACCTTCCTCCTTCCAACTAGATAAGTAGACTAAATTTTTGTTTGTTTGTTTCTGAGACAGAGTCTCACTCTGTGCCCAGGCTAGAGTGCAGTGGCATGATCTCAACTCACTGCAACCGCCACTTCCTGGGTTCAAGAGATTCTCAAGCCTCAGCCTATCAAGTAGCTGGAATTACAGGTGTGCGCCACCATGCCTGGCTAATTTTTATGTTTTTACTAGAGGCAAGGATTCACCATGTTGGCCAGGCTGGTCTCGAGCTCCTGACCTCAGGTGATCCACCCGCCTCAAGGCCTCCCAAAGTGCCGAGATTACAGGCATGAGCCACCGTGCCCAGCTAAAATATTTTTATATTCAGTAGAACTTGTAGAATTCAAGATGATACATTTTTATATTCATCCTCAGACTACATGCATGAGTTGAATGGAAGTCAATTTTCCCCCTTTTAAGTAATCAGCTTCTATTATTTCTTTGCCTGCTAAAATCATCCTAATAATATACAAGGGAGGAAAATGTAGTCACAATATCCACAAAAAGAAGAATATACCTGTACCATGTCACTTTATTATTTTGGTAAACTACATGACGTTTCCCTCATGACTTCTGCAGTTAAGCATAACAGTGCATAGGGATCTGTTTTTCTTTGACCAAATAGTGAATTGAGTGCTTCTAGAGTCCCAACTTTCCTAAACAATGAGATCCTCTCACAAATATATGGCTCTAGCTTTCTGGCTATGTCTGCTTTTCTTCCTAGTTTAAATCCCATTTAATACGAAGCCAAGCCAAGCCCCTAGAGAATTCTACCAAAGCAAAAGGGAAGGCTTGGAAAGTCCCAGAAATTATAAATTGGATGAGTACCCAATTATCAGTTTTCAATTACAACTGCTGTTAAGATCACAACTGTAATATTAGATATTGAATGTAGATGTTGAACACTGTCTCTTTGAATTGTTGTCCTGTTTACAGATAAATAGTCCCAAGGAGCAAAGAATGAAATGAAATGTATCAAATGGTATATATTACATTTACTATAATACAAAGGTGCTGTATATCACTGGGATCTGAGAAATGTAGAATTGGAACAAATGTAAGACAGGCACAAACAAACTGTTCCCCATGCTTTTTCCTCCTTCTCTTTACTTTTTTCCCCATATCATGGATTATTGTTTTCTGTGTTTAACAGAAAGTAAGTTGTTTATGTAGCAAGGATTTTTATATTCAGTATGGAGAATTACATGTTAATGTGGAGAAAAAATCAGGCTGAGGCCGAGTGTACGGTGGCTCACACCTGTAATCCTAGCACTTTGGGAGACTGAGGCAGGTAGGTCACCTGAGGTCAGGGGTTTGAGACCAGCCTGGCCAACATGGTGAAACTCCATCTCTACTAAAAATACAAAAATTAGTGGGGCATGGGGGCACGCACCTGTAATCCCGGCTATTCGGGAGGCTGATGCAGGAGAATTGCTTGAACCCAGGAGGTGGAGGTTGCAGTGAGCCGAGATCGCATCATTGCACTCCAGCCTGGGCAACAGAGCAAAGACGCTGTCTCAAAAAAAAAAAGAAAAAGAAAAAGAAAAAATCAGGCTGGGCGTGGTGGCTCATGCCTGTAATCCCAGCTACTTGGGAGGCAGAAGCAGGACCATCACTTGAACCCTGGAGGCAGAAGTTGCAGTGAGCCAAGATCGCACCACTCTGGGTGACAGAGTGAGACTGCCTCAAAAAAAAAAAAAAAAAAAAAAGTGTACCAAAAACATCAACTTTTCTCTCTCTGGAATATAAACTCTATGTCATTTAGCTGTTGTTAATTCTTGAACCTCTACTTATATAATTTATGACTATAACAATGATCTTTGACTTTCATAATCTACTTACTTCCCAAACTTTACTGTGTCTTAATGCACTGCTTTATTTTTTGCTGTCAACTTCTGAAGTTTGAATATCTTTGAGTGGGGTACTCACTAAGCTTTAGCTGGATATCTGGTTATGATTTCATATGTTTTTCACGGGTGAAAAGGTAACAAACTGCTCAGAGAAGGGCAATGTGTTCTTTAAAGAAAGTTAGGCCGGGTGCAGTGGCTCACGCCTGTAATGCGAGCACTTTGGGAGACTGAGGTGGGCAGATCACGAGGTCAGGAGTTTAAGACCAGCCTGGCCAACATGGTGAAACCCCATCTCTACTAAAAATACAAAAAATTAGCTGGACATGGTGGTGCAAGCCTGTAGTTTCAGCTACTTGGGAGGCTGAGGCAGGAGAATTGCTTGAACTCAGCAGGTAGAGCTTGTAGTGAGCCGAGATCGCACCATTGCACTTCAGCCTGGGCAACAGAGTGAGACTCTGTCTCAAAAAAAAAAAAAAAAAAAAAGAATGAAAAAAGAAAGTTAGAAGAATTAGAATTTCAGAATAAGTGGTAAATTAAAAAAAAAGAAAAAAATAAAGGCAGAAAAGATAGAGGAAATGAGTTCTCCATAGGAACTTAAATGAGCAAAGTGTGAAGTCAGTCTTTAGAAGTCTAAAATGAAGAATGCTTACAACACTATATGTCAGATGCCATGCCACATCTCTTACATAAATTATTTCATTTTTCCTTCCCACAGAATATATGCAAAAAATTGAATAAGTTGCCCAAATACTCAGATAGTAAATGTGGCACAGCTAGGATTGAAACTGAAGATATCTGGCTCTAAAACTTGTGCTTTTCGTTGTGTGATAAATTTTCTAAAAGTAGACCAGGCATGGTGGCTCATGCCCGTAATCCTAGCACTTTGGGAGGCCGAGGCAAGTGGATCACTTGAGGTCAGGAGTTCCAGACAAGCCTGGCCAACGTGGTGAAACCCTGTCTCCACTAAAAATACAAAAATTAGCCAGGCATGGTGGCAGGTGCCTATAATCCCAGCTACTCGGGGGACTGAGGCAGGAGAGTTGCTTGAACCCAGGAGGTGGAGGTTGCAGTGGGCCAAGGTCACGTCGCTGCACTCCAGGCTGGATGACAGAACGAGGCTCCTTAGTCTCAAAAAAAAAAAAAAGAAAAAGAAATTTCTAAAAGTTATTCAGCATAAAAATTGTCAATAAAGTTCCAACTTAATTGCTTCGTTCTTGTGTGAAATGATGTCTCTTTTAGCAGGCTTTGGCATTGGTGAGCATAAAGAGATGAGCAGATGAAGGTGTCATATTTCAATCACAATGTTAAGATCAGTAGCTGGGATGGAGTATGATACTTAGTAGGTGCTCAGTTTGTCAAATAAATGAATGGATGTCATGTGTGATTTATTGATGCCATAATATGGCTGTCTACCTGAACTCCTTCAGCTTTTAAAGTTGTGATTATATATATTAAACCTAAAACTTTACTCACACAAAAAGCAAATGTATGAAACTCAATGTTTATATCATTAAACTGTTTATATCATTAAACTTTTAATGAGAGACAGAAAAAAGGCAAAATATTAATAACTTATTGGCAATGATGCAAGTGATACATACAATTGTCACTTTTGTATGCTGAGAGGAGAACTCGACTCCATCTGTGTCAGCCACACAGCTAGGTGAATAAACGCGTGGCAACCTTCATTCCAGGGAGGGTGGCTGCTCCTGAGACACCCAGATCCAAATCCATCCTTGAAAATTGAGGTGGGGCATTAAATATTATATCCCATAAAATTGAATTCTCCTAGGCCAAATGGCAGCATATCGTCAACAGATGATGATAACAGTAAAAAAAACAGTGGTTGTAAAATAATAAAGGTATAATTTATTGAGTGCTTACAATGTATTTGGCATTATGCTGAACACTTATAGTTGACTATCTCATCGGACCCTCATGTTACCTGATTTCATTATGTTTGAGGTCACCTATTCTATTGGGGAAAGAATGTGATGAGGAAGGACTATTTAAAGTTAACTTTTGTATTTGATCTTAGATAGAATGTTTGCCCGGTTGGTTATAGGTGGTATAGAAGTGGGGAGGTGTAAGATGGAGACTGGGTGTAAATTAAACACTGGGTCAATAATTAAAGCTGGAGGAGAGACATAATTAGGTCAGCGGTCAAATTTCTATTTCATTTAAAAATACTCTTAAAGTACTTTGAAGTCTGTTATACATTTTTTTTTTTTTTTTGGATTTAGAATGCTTTCCTGGATTTACTTATACAGAGGCAATATTTTATGTAATTCACCGTGCCAAGAGAAAATAGTAGGTCTTAATAAATGTCTACAGAGCTATATATTTGCAAGTCATAATTTTAAGAAACTTGCCAAAGTCAGCTTGAGGATTTTTTAAAAATCTCAACAAACTCAGAAGGTTACCAGAAATAAATAACTTACCTACAAAATTTTATTATAGCATTACTGAGTATAGTGATATAGTAAATTTATGTAAAAATTTGACTGTCTTCAAGAGGACCACGTTGGTAGCTATCATATCAAAGTGTGATTGGCTTATGCAACCAGATTGCATTAGGTGAGCCTCTCCTGAATCCAAGGATGGTTTGTTTATTTATGATTTTATTTTATTTTATATTTTATTTTTTGAGACAGAGTCTCACTATGTTTCCCAAGCTGGCCTTGAATGCCTGGCCTCAAGTGATTGTCCCATTTCAACCTCCCAAAGTGCAGGGATTACATGCACGAGCATTCATTGATGACTGATTGGTTGATTGAGACAGGATCTCACTCTGTTGCCCAGGCTGGGGTATAGTGGTGTGATCACAGCTAACCGCAGCCTCAACTTCCTGGGATCAAGCAATTCTCCTACCTCAGCCTCCTGAGTAGCTGGGACTATAGGCATGCACCACCATGCCTGGCTAATATTTTAATTTCATTTTATTTTTAGTGACAGAATGTGTTGCCCAGGCTAATCTTGAACTCCTAGCCTCATGCTGTCCTCCCACCTTGGCCTCCCAATGTGCTGGCATTACAGGTGTGAGCCACCACAGCAGTCCAGATTATTTATTAAGAACATGTAGAAATACCACTGAATTAACTATATTTGTCTTTGAGGCCAACATATTTCATTTGGCCAAAGTGAGTATCACCATTTAAAAATTGTGGAAAGCCGTATGAATTATTAGATTAAATGCTGGCACTGGCACTCTCTTAGTAGGGACCCATGTTGTAAGACTTGATATTTATGTGACCAGAAGAACTGTTCATTAACATATGTGGATAATAAATATAGTTACAACCCTAGATTGCATTTGTTGATATTGACCTAAAGAGGATGTGATGCTGTTTGTGAAATAGCAAAAGAGACTGTTGAACCAGTTGGCATGATTGATAAAGGTGTTAATATGATTCTTACTGGGTTTTTATTATCTAGATTCTTTTCCTAGTGGTTTATAATATTTTGAATTTTACAATCCAAAAAAAAGTTGCCAGGATTGAATTTTTTGTTTAACTTCTGTTTTTACCATTTTTTCCTAAAACATTGGGCAAGAAAAGTACCTGGTATATAGTTAACCTAACTCAATACATGGTAGTTGAATAAATAGATGGATGATCAAACAACAAAAAAATAGTGGAGTCTCGCTCTGTCACCCAGGCTGGAGTGCAATGAAGTGATCTTGGCTCACTGCAACCTCCGACTCCCAGGCTCAAGCGATCCTTCCATCTCAGCCTCTTGAGTAGCTGGGACTAAAGGCATGCTCCATGCCTGGCTAATTTTTGTATTTTTAGCAGAGGTTGGGTTTCAACATCTTGGCCAGGCTAGTCTCGAACTCCTGACCTCAAGTGATTTGCCCGCCTCGGCCTCCAAAAGTGCTGGAATTACAGGCATGAGCCACCGCACCTGGCCTCATTGTGGGGTTTTAATGTGTATTTCCATATTGACTAATGAGGTTGACCCTGTTTTCATGTGCTGATTAGATATTTGTGTGTCTTCTGTTTTTGTGTTGTCTATTCAAGTTTTTTGCTTTTGGGGGAAAGTTGCATGAGACGTCTGCATGATGGTGACCAGTTTGCAGAGTTCCTGATGACTCTGCAGATGAACAGAAATGACCCAGGAACATGGCTTTTGGGGCCTGATGTACCACCTGCACTATAGCTCCAAGAATCATGAACTCAAAGTGTAAAATTGAGGCAATAAATAAATCTCAATGGATTTCTAAGATATAAATCGTATAGAATTGGGTGTACCTTCAGACTGATAGTCATACATGAGCAGTTTTGTGGGACATGGTTTTGATTTTTATGATGATCTAGAGAAGGAATAGTTTCTCATAGAAGCAGTAAGAGCAGTGGTTTGGAACTTGGACTCTAGAATCAGATACTGTGTTATATTTCTACCTCTGCCATTTACTGTGTCTTTTTGGGGTGACTTCCTAAACCTTTGGACTTCAGTTTCCTCATCAAAAATAGGAAAAAAAATAAGAAATAAAATAGACTGGGCGCAGTGGCTCACGCCTGTAATCCCAGAGCTTTGGGAGGTTGAGGCGGGCGGATCACCTGAGGTCAGGAGTTCAAAACCAGCCTGGTCAACATGGAGAAACCCCGTCTCTACTAAAAATACAAAATTAGCTGGGTCTGGTGGTACATGCCTGTAATCCCAGCAACTTGGGAGCCTGAGGCAGGAGAATCGCTTGAACCTGAGAGGTGGAGGTTGTGGGGAGCCGAGATTGTGCCATTGCACTCCAGCCTGGATAACAAGAGTGAAACTGTCTAAAAAAAAAAGAAAGGAAATAAAATAATGGTACCTATATCCCAAGCTGTTGTGATAATTAAAGGAATTAGAACATATAAGACACTTACTTAAGGTCATGCTGGGTTTATAGGACATGCTGTATGAGGGCTAGCTCTTGTTATTACTAATTTCAAGTTGACACACTGGCATGATTATATCACTGTAAAGTGTGGATTTGGGCTGGGCACAGTGGTGTGTGTCTGTAGTCCTAGTTACTCGGGAGGTTGAGGCAGGAGGATTGCTTGAGCCCAAGGGTTTGAGGCTACAGTGAGCTATGATCGTGCCACTGCACTCCAGCCTGGGCAACAGAGTGAATCTCTATCTCTAAATAAATTAGTAAATAAATAAAGTATAGATTTCCTTAGGGACTAAGCAGGCTTTATTATTGGATAACCATTTATTTATGTATTAAACATCAAACATAAATGGCAACAGACAGTATGATTCCACTTACATACTGTTCTCAAAGTGATAACATTATAGAGATGGAGAGCAAAGGTGGTTGCCAGGCGTCAGGAACTCAGTGAAGGAGGCCATAGAGGGGAAACACAGGGAGAGAGCGCCTTTGTCATGTTGTCCTGGTGGTTACAAAAATCTCTACATGTGATAAAACCTCACTGAACTCTATGTGCTCATGCACACAGATGCACACTCACACACACAAATGAGTGCATGTAAAAGCTGATGACATCTGAATAAGGGCTGTAGACTGTACCGATGTCAACATTCTGGTTTGATATTGTACTGTAGTTATTTATGTAAGGGGTTACCATTGGGGAAATCTGGGTGAAGGGTACCCAGGAACTCTCTGTACTCTGTTGAATTTTTTAAACAGCTTTATTAAGATATAGTTCACATACCAAGCAATTCATTAAAGTGTACCATTGAGTGGTTCTTAGCATATTTACAGAGTTTTGCAATCATCACAACAGGCAATTTTAGAACATTTTCATCACCTCAAAAAGAAATTGCATGCTGTAGCTAATACCCCTCCCAACCCAACCCCAAGGTCCCCCTCCAGCCCCTGGCAACCACCAGTATACTTCTGTCTCTAGAAATGTCTCTGTTTTGGACATTCCATATGAATGGAATCATACAGTGTGTGGTCTCTGTATTTTCTTTGCAACTCTCTGTAAGTCTATAATTATTTCAAAATAAGAAGTTATTTTGTTTTTTCTAAGACAGAGTCTTGCCCTGTTGCCCAGGCTGGAGTGCAGCGGTACAATCTCGGCTCACTGCAGTGTCTGCCTCCTGGATTCAAGTGATTCTTATGCCTCAGCCTCCCGAGTAGCTGGAATTACAGGTGCATGCCACCACACCCGGCTAATTTTTGTATTTTTAGTAGAAACGGGGATTCACCATGTTGGCCAGGCTGGTGTCAAACTCCTGACCTCAAGTGATCCACCCATCTTGGCTTCCCAAAGTGCTGGGATTACAAGTGTGAGCCACTGCACCCGGCCTCAAAATAAAAAGTTTTTAAAAATGAATTGAGGGGGCAGGCGTGGTGGCTCACGCCTGTAATCCTAGCACTTTGGAAGGCTGAGGCAAGTGGATCACTTGAGGTTAGGAGTTCGAGACCAGCCTGGCCAACATGGTGCAACCCCATCTCTACGAAAAATACAAAAATTAGCCAGATGTGGTGGTAGGCACCTGTAATCCCAGATACTTGGGAGGCTGAGGCAGGAGAATCGCCTGAATCCAGGAGGCGGAGGTTGCAGTGAGCCGAGATCATGTCATTGCACTCCAGCCTGGGTGACAGAGCAAGACACCATCTCAAAAAAAAAAAAAAAGAAAGAAAGAATCGAGTGTTGCTATGGGACAAGGTCTCTGCTGGGCACTGGGGACGCATGAGTAAGTGAAGCCGTGATCACTGCCCCAAAGAGCTTAGAGTTTAGAGGGAAAGACAGAGAAGGGGGCAGACAGTGAGGGTGCAGTGTTATCAGTGCTTTGGTGGAGGCGGCACAGGGGCCAGGAGAACACTAGGAAGAATAGAACTCAGATTGAAAGCAAGGTCAGACAAAGTTCCCCAGAAGAATTGGTTAGCAAATTTTTAAAGTGCATGCCATGTGGAAAGAACTTGGGACCATAGATGGATGGACAGCAGCTCATGTGGCATCTGTGGAAGAGAAGTCTTTCTTGAGACTTTTGTCCCTGTTGCCTGTGGTCCTTTGGCTGTCGTGCTCAGTGTCCAGGATGCCAGATAGTCCTCATTGGCTGTTTTTTTTTTTTTTTTTTTTTTTTTCTCCCCAGTGTCCAACAAGCACCCATTTGTGGACAGCAATCTTCTCTACCAGTTTAGAATGAACTTCCGGCGGAGGCGAAGACTGATGGAGCTGCTCAATGAAAAGTCCCCTTCCTCCCAGGAAACTCATGACAGTCCCTTCTGCCTGAGGAAGCAGAGCCATGACAATCGGAAATCTACCAGCTTTATGTCAGGTATGCCATCCCAGCGTTTATTGGAGCTCAAGTGTTTGTCTTTTGAGAAATAGTGGAGCCTTGACTCACCTTTGTGAAACTCTGTTCTCTATGGGAGAGTAGACTTTTTACTTATGCATGGCCGGATGCGGTGGCTCACGCCTGTAATCCCAGCACTTTGGGAGGCCTAGGCGAGTGGATCACGAGGTCAGGAGATTGAGATCATCCTGGCTAACACGGTGAAACCCTGTCTCTACTAAAAATACAAAAAATTAGCCAGGCGTGGTGGCGGGCACCTGTGGTCCCAGCTACTTGGGAGGCTGAGGCAGGAGAATGGCCTGAACCTGGGAGGTGGAGCTTGCAGTGAGCCGAGATCGCGCCACTACACTCCAGCCTGGGCGAAAGAGTGAGACTCCGTCTCAAAAAAAAGAATTTTTACTTATTCATAACCAAGAAGTATGAAAAAAATTCCGAAACCCTAAGTTTTTCTTGGACAGCCAACTTAGATGCCAGGACTCTGTTTTATAAAAGTGTGTATTTGAATTATAGAAGGCCTCTCATGCTCTCACTCATACCTTATTTATTTTTCATTGCAAGCCATTCGTGCCTGGCATGATGGCGCACACTTGTAATCTCAGCTACTTGGGAGGCTGAGGTGGGAGAATCACTTGAGGTCAGGAGTTTGAGACTAGGCTGGGCAATATAGCAAGACCTCGTCTGTCCAAAAAATTTAAAAATAAATAAATAAATACAAGTTTTTGTTTGTTTGGTTTTTTAGATGGAGTCTCACTCTGTTGCCCAGGCTAGAGTGCAGTGGTGCGCTCTTGGCTCACCACAACTTCTGCCTCCCAGGTTCAAGCAATTCTCCTGCCTCAGCCTCCCAAGTAGCTGGGACTACAGGCGTGCATCACCATGCCTGGCTAGTTTTTGTATTTTTAGTAGAGATGGGGTTTCACTATGTTGACCAGGCTAGTCTCAAGCTCCTGACCTCATGATCCTCCTGCCTTGGCCTCCCAAAGTGCTGGGATTACAGGCATGAGCTACCATGCCCAGCCTTACAAGTAGTTTTTACATATCATTTAATTATTCAGTTTTGTAAATCACAACTTCAAAAAACTATCTATTTCAAAGATGAATAAGAAGATTATTTCTGTGGGCATTTACACTGGTAACCACAAAAAAGTGACTGGTTATCCACCCATTATCAGTGGGTGACAGAGAACAAAGAAGAACAATGCAAAGCTGATACAAGTCTCATAGAGCATAGCAGCCGGGGGTGTTACACAGTTAAAGTCCGACAGTCTCAGATGTGCAGTTAGCTGTGATGGAAATGGTGGTGATTGGATGTAAAGGTGACCTGGCTGTGACAGCTGTCCCTCCATTGATTATGAGTGCTGATTTGGTTGATCTGTCTGTCCAGGAGGGTGTAAGAGGAAAACAAAAATGATGTGATTGGTGTTCACAAATGAGTGCATCCAGAAAATGTGAACTTGAAGTAAGGATCCGTCTGTTTAAGAGGGTGAGGTGCTTAAAGGGGTATCTTGAACTGCCCTGAAAACTTGGTGTTACCTCGAGAAATTGGTTGGTTTAAGGTTTGAAACTACTGGGCTTAACCCAGCACAATATGAAAGTGTCATGACTTGGTTATGAACAGGAGATGACAGTGAGAGCACTTACAACTATATGTATTTTATTTATTTATTTATTTATTTATTTTGTTTTATATTTTTTTGCGATGGAGTTTCGCTCTTGTTGCCCAGGCTGGAGTGCAATGGCGTGATCCTGGCTCACTGCAACCTCCGCCTCTCGGGTTCAAGCGATTCTCCTGCCTCAGCCTCCTGGGTAGCTGGGATTAGAGGCATATGCCACCACACTTGGCTAATTTTGTATTTTTAGTAGAGTCAAGGTTTCTCCATGTTGGTCAGACTAGTCTCGAACTCCCAACCTCCGGTGATCCGCCTGCCTCAGTCCCCCAAAGCTCTGGGATTATAGTTGTGAACCACTGCACCCGGCCACAACTATATGTATTGAGGTCAGGTGTGGTGGCTTATGCCTGTAATCCCAGTACTTTGGGAGGCCAAAGCGGGAGGATCACCTGAGGTCAGGAGTTCGAGACCAGCCTGGGCAACAAAGTGAAACCCTGTCTCTATTAAAAATACAAAAATTAGCTGGGTGTGGTGGTGGGTGCCTGTAGTCTTAGCTACCCAGGAGGCTGAGGAAGGAGTATCACTTGAACCCGGGAAGCGGAGGTTTACAGTGAACAGCGATCTCGCCACTGCACTCCAGCCTCAGTGACAGAGCGAGACTCTATCTCAAAACAAAACAACTGAATGTATTGAGACATTTCTGTGCCCCAGGCCCTGAGCCAAGCTTGGTTGTATGAATTTTCTCATTTAATTCTTACTGTAACCCTAAGAGAAAGGACTTTTCTTATCCCTATTTTACAGTTGAAGAGATTAAGATACAGAGCAATTAAGTGGCTTACGCAAAGTTAGGAAGTGGTGGGCAGAGCTCAGTCCACCAGCTGTAGCTAACACCAGCTTAGTTCCCAGAGTTTGGTTTACTCCAGTGCTTTTAATATGCCACCACCTCCCCGATCCCCCACACCCAGGTTCCTCAGACGCAGCCATCTGGAGGAGAGAAAGAAGCATGAGCTTCTGTGGGAAAAGAAAGACTGGCTGAGGGTCAGGAGGCTAATCCTGTGCTCCCAGGCCAATCTGGTCAGGTCAAGAGGACACACTTGATATATGTCTCCTTAACATTGTAAACTTCTGCAGAGTGATTTTACTTTCTCACAAACAAGGGTTTGCCTGTTTCTTGAGTGGGCCCGATAGACCTGAACAAGTGATAATGATGAGTAGAAGGATATAGTAACCATGGTAACCTGTATTAGTCCATTCTTGAATTGCTATAAAGGAATAACTGAGATTGAGTAATTTGTTAGGTTGGTGCAAAGGTCATTGCGGTTTTTGTTGTGAAAAGTAATAGCAAAATTGCAAAAAGTAATGGGGCACAGAAATGTCCTATAGTTGTAAGTGGTCTCATTGTCACCTCCTATTCTGTCCACCAGCTTTAGCTAACATCAGTTTAACTGATACCAAGCTTCATGCATCCAAGCTTGGCTTGGTGCCTGGGGCACAGAAATTACTATTAATGGCAAAAACCGCAATGACTTTTGCACCAACCTAATATCAAGAAAAGAAGTTTAATTGGCTCACCGTTCTGCAGGGAAAACAGGAAGGATGGTGGTATCTGCTTTTGGGGAGACCTCAGGAAGCTTCCAATCATGGTTGAAGGTGAAGTGGGAGTAGGGGTCTCACATGGCGCAAGTGGGAGTGGCAGGGGTTGGGGGTGGAGGTGCCACATACTTTCAAACAACTGGATCTCACAAGAACTCACTTACTATGGTGAGGACAGTGTAATGGGGATGGAACCATTCATGAGAATCCACCCCCATGATCCAGTCACCTCCCACCAGGCCCCTTCCAACATTGGGGATTACCTTTCAACATGAGATTTGGGTGGGGACATATATTCGAACCACATCATGACCATGAACACCAGCATTTATTTTGGGCTTCCCACGTGCCAGGGTCTCCATGATTTCTTTCATTCAGTCATATACCCTCCCCATGTTGAGAGCCAGCTTACTCCATGACAGAGAACCAAATAAGACACTGCCTTACATACACGCTCAAAGCCTGAATGTGTGCTCCGTATTTTAAGCTCCTTCTTCCATGGCTCTGGATGATTAATCCTTCTTTGTTTTTGTTTTTATTTTTTCTGAGACAGAGTCTCACTCTGTCGCCCAGGCTGGAGTGCAGTGGTGCCATCTTGGTTCACTGCAGTCTCTGCCTCCCAGGTTCAAGCAATTCTCCTGCCTCAGCTTCCCAAGTAGCTGGGATTACAAGTGCATGCCACCATGCCTGGCTAATTTTTGTGGTTTTAGTAGAGATGGGGTTTCACCATGTTGGCCAGGCTGGTCTTGAACTCCTGACCTCGTAATCTGCTCACTTCGGCCTCCCAAAGTGCTGGGATTACAGGCATGAGCCACCGGGCCCGGCCTGATTAATGGTTTTATTTGAAATCAGAAGGCATTTATTTTCACTGTTGATTCATCCCGTGTAACTAGCAAGTCATTTATATCCTAGCAAGGACTGCTCAGCATGGATGTGGTAGTTCTTGAAATAATATCATCTTTTCATGCTCATGATATAACCCACCCCTTGCACAATCCTATAAGACAACATTGTTCTCACTTTACAGTCAGGGAAATTTAGGCTCAGAGAGCTTCCCTGAGGTGACCCCAAGTTGTGCTATAAGTGGCAGAGCTGGCCAGGCATGGTGGCTCACGTCTGTAATCCTAGTGCTTTGGGAGGCTGAGATGGGTGGATCACTTCAGGCCAGGAGTTCAAGACCAGCCTGGCCAACATGGTGAAACCCAATCTCTACTAAAAGTACAAAAATTAGCCGGGTATGGTGATGGGCACCTATGGTCCCAGCTACTGGGGAGGCTGAGGCAAGAGAATTGCATGAACCCAGGAGGCAGAGGTTGCAGTGAGCCCAGGTTGTGTCACTGTACTCCAGCCTGTGCAACAGGGTGAGACTCCATCTCAAAAAAATAAAATAATATAATATAAAGTAAGAGTAGAGCTGCAACTCAAGCTCTTGTTTTTCTGCCACTAAGACCAGTGTGCTTTTTCCTGGCCTCCCTGGACCTTGCAGCTGAAAGCCTATGTGCTCTAGTGAGCCGAGACCATCCCCTCGTTGACTGTGTGTGTTCTCTGGCCTACACAGTGAGCCCCAGCAAGGAGATCAAGATCGTGTCTGCAGTGAGGAGGAGCAGCATGAGCAGCTGTGGCAGCAGCGGCTACTTCAGCAGCAGCCCCACCCTCAGCAGCAGCCCCCCTGTGCTCTGCAACCCCAAGTCCGGTGAGTGCCCAAAAGGTGGCCCCACTCCTAAGACTGTGGGGACTTGGGCAGATCCCTGGGAAGCAGAATCTGAGATAGCAGGAGACTAGTGTGTGGATTCTAATAAGTTAGAGCATGCTCTTGGGGTCCACACATGTTGAATGAAGGGAAGGAAGAATTGGGCTGAAGGAGAAATTGGGTTGTAGCCCAGTCTCAGTGAAGGCTGTCATTGACCCAATAAGACCTCAGGAGCTGGGATGGCCCTTCCAAGTTGCCTGGAGTTGTGTTGAGGCGCTGGGCCTTTAGATCCACGTGTTGGCCACTTACTAGATATTGGCTGCCCCTGGGAGGAGGGCATGACCTTGGGCGAAGCAGCTGTCTTCAGAGAGATGGTCCCCAAGGCAGCTGAGGGCTGTCGCCATGCCATTAGCACTCCCTGAGCTGGGAGGAGTTCCTGAGCCCTGAAGGGGGTTTGAGTCAGTGTGTGTAACAGTGTTCACAGCAGGGGAAACAGCACTTCCCCCGAATGCAGCCGATGCAAAGATCTGTAGGGGCCCAACACTCTTAAAGAAGAAGCATGGATGTGTGCAAACCTAACTAACCCTGGAATTGACCCTGGGTGCCTTGTGGCTTCAAAATCTGCTCCTCAACCTCCATGGCCTTTATATTCCAGGAAAAAAATCTAGGCACAAAGATTGTTGGTGAACATGTACTTAGAAACAATCCTTCTTCCACCCAGTCAGTTAACCCCCCAGGAACTGGCAATCCATTGAAGCTACCCTTTCTCACCATCCCTTATCCATCTCCTGTCCTCACTGTTCTCCTTGCCAGGATGAGGACATGTGGTCCATCACTACAGCAACTGCCAGAAAACACTCTCAGACCCATTTGTTTAAGGCCCTGTCCAGTTTGTCACCTTCAAGGAAGAGGCTCTGTTCCTTTTGTTCATGTTGTTTCCTCATCATCAGATCCTGGGGATACAAAGATGACAGACAGGTCATAACCCTCAACTCAGTGAATACACCACCTCTTTGGAGAACAAAACAAAATATTTCACGTTAGTAAGAATAAGGACTAATTGATGTGGTTCAAAAGGCTTTGAGAGAAAACCCTGTCATCTAATGCTATAATCTAGGAAGGTGGCTCTTTTTCCTGATCTAACTTTTTTTCTTTTTTTGCTGCCTTCTGGAGAGTTAGCGGCAGGAATAAATGTAACCTGTAAGTGAATGAAGAAACTTGCTTCCACACTGTACTGGCTGAAGAGTCGTTGAGTGCTAGGTTTTTCAATTCCTGGAGTTTGCTGATGAAGCAGAATGAAAAAGGAGAACTGAATTCTTAGAAATAGGATGTTTGAAGCCTTCATAGAAATCTGACAGGCATCCTCAAAGTTAAAAGCAAAAGATCTCAGTTTCAATAGAAGGGTCAGTGGTGCCATAACCATTTTACATGTTTTTGATTGCTTATGATGGAATACGAAAAAAGTGTGAATTACTGAAATTAGCAACAAAATCCATGTTCTCTGAGGTAGGTTAGTATTGTTTCCTCTTTCTCCTTGCCTCTGGGTCAAAGGCAAGAGTTTACTGTTATGCAGGCAGAAGAGAAAGGTCTTGTTTCCTTTCGTGGGTCTCCAAGGACAAGAGCTGTCAGGACTGAGCTGTGGTTTGTAAATCCCACGTCTTACCCACAGTTTGACAAGCTTCTCTCTCACTCTTGAGAGGGTTCCCAAGACCTAGTGAGCTCATCTGTGATTTTTTTTTTTTCTCAAGCAGATGATCAGGCCTTCACAGTGATGCATTTAAAAATTAATTATCCTAAAGATACCAGGATATGTTTTTTAGTACTGTATACAAATGCCCTAAGCCAGACATAAAAAAACAGTACTAAAGACATTGATGTTATCGGTATCATCATAATAAGCAAATAAGCTTCCAAGGATATGAAAAGAAAAAAGCTTTTCCTGGGCCTCAAAGTTTCTACAGTTTTCAACATAATAAAGAGGAGACGTGCATTAAAATGAATGGTCAGCACTGCTGCCAAATAGTACAGTGTGATTCATGTATCCAAATTCATAAGCCCCTGAGGGTTTATGGGGAGTGGAGAGAGAGTTATCTGACAGGGAATAAAAAAGATCTCAGTCCTCAAATATTGACCACTTTTCTTCTCTCCCATCCATCTGCTGAGAGATACTATTTCCATCTTGATGTTTGACCTACTCCCTCTTGTTTAGCGACCATAAATTAATTTTCACTTTCATGAGATTTCTGAAAGCAAAGGTGATAAGATCAGCAAACTGTCACCTCAACGAGAAGCACTGGATTGCCTTTCACTGAGAGGGTGCTTGTCAGACCAGAAGGCCACGCATGTAACCAGCGGGCAAGGCCCAGCTGCCTGGTGGATCATCAGGCCTCTCCCCACGCTCCCTTTCCTTGTCTGCTGCACACTCATTCCAGGACTGGTACCTGACTTCTGACTGTCACTAGCAAAGGGGATCGGAGGATGCCACTTCACCAGGTTAGGCCCCGTGGCTGGGCCTTTTCTGTTTGTCTGTGGCACTTCAAGTTCACGATGTCTACAGAGCTGGTTTAGAATGGTCCCTGTCCCCTGACCCCCTGGCTATTTGGGGAGGATATGACAGCCCCTCTCCAGTTCTTAGTGAGCACAGGATGGATGGGGAGGTTCATTATCAGTGGGTTTTAGGCAGCCACAAGTCAGGAACTGGCTGCTGTCTGCTATCTTGGTGGGCAACAGCAGCGAGCTGATGTGAGGAGGACGGCATGCCACTATCTTCCTGAGCTTCTAGACCCTTTCTTTTGCTTGCAGGACAGCATGGCCCAGAGTGAGTGTGGCACAGTAGCTGAGAGTGTGGGCGCTGGTGTCTAACACCTGAGTTTGATTCTACTTCTGCCACCCATTAGCTCTGGAACCTTGGACACAATCAATTTAACTTTTCTAAGGTTGTTTTTGCAGTTATAAAATGGGGATAACAACGATCCTAACTCGTTCATTCTTGTGATGATTAAGTGAGTTAATATATTCACATCACCTCGCATGGTGCCTCTCTAGCACATGTTAAATACTCAGAAAAGCTCACTAGCATTATTACTCAGGGCAGAAAGCAGTGTGTACATGCAGTCCTAGGTGTTAAGAAGGAAATGAGGCCAGGTGGCTCATGCTTGTAATCCCAGCACTTTGGGAGGCTGAGGCGGGCGGATTGCCTGAGGTCACGAGTTCAAGACCAGCCTGGCCAACATGGTGAAACCCTGTCTCTACTAAAAATACAAACATTAGCCAGATGTGGTGTTGGGTGCCTGTAATCCCAGCTACTCAGGAAACTGAGGTGGGAGAATTGCTTGAATCCAGGAGGCGGAGGTTGCAGTGAGCCGAGATTGCATCATTGCACTCCAGCCTGGGTGACAAGGGCAAAGCTCCGTCTCAAAAAAAAAAAAAAAAGAAAGAAAAAAAAAATTGACCTGTCCTCTTATCCCCACCCCCGGCATTCTTGCTTTTCTTCCCTTTCTTTTTTTCCTTAGCTTTGTAAGGTAGGTTTAGGGTTATGTATGTTTGCTGCTATTTTCTGTCTCCACTCAGCTAAAATATAAACTGTGAGGCAGGGATCTATGCTACTTTTTCTCACTGATGGTCACCTATGAGATATCAATAAATAGCTGCTGAATACATGGATGGAGGACTTGGAAGTGCTTATGTCTTGACATTGTGTTTGTCTGACAGTGCTGAAGAGACCCGTCACCTCTGAGGAACTCCTTACTCCCGGGGCTCCGTATGCAAGGAAGACATTCACGGTAGGCTGATGGTCTGGCCTGTTTCTCCTGTGCTGCCCATTTTTCTGCGCCGTGTGCATGTGTCAATGGGTAGCTTATAGACTGACCTGAAAACTGTTTTTCTAGTTTTCTTTTTGTTTTTAGCAAAATTATGATAATAGGCTTTCTTGACCTTAAGGCACTAAGATGCATTAGGACTTCACATGCTTTATTATTCATATAGCATTTAACATTTTTTTAATGTGTTCTTTGTTAAAGAAAAGATTTCCATTACGCGCTTATTCTAATTTAATTGCAAATTTTAAGATTGGCATCATTTGCACTTGCATTTGCCTTAAAATCTAATAATTTTAGATTTTATTTCCCACCATTAGTCATTTAAATTATTATTAATTTTATGGCAAATGGAAGTGCCAATGATGCCAATAATCCCTTCTGCATTATAATTAATTCTAGACGTTATTTAAAACATTAGGGGAGTGTTAAGTTAGAGAAAGGAAACTGTGGGATAAATTGTTCTACCGTAGGCAGGGTGCTTCGACAATGTGAGCATGCCTTGAGGTACACAAGCCTCTGACTTGCTGTGAGCAGCTCCGGACCGCCTGCCCCTTCTTGGAGGTCCTTTAGGTTCCTTCTGCCTGCATTGGATTTCTTCAAATGGAATGAAAGTGCTCTTCTCAGCATCACCAGCCCGACTCCCCTTCCCGTGTCTCCTTCTGTCAATCTCCTCAAATTCACGTTCATACCCTCTTCAAAACACTTCTACTTCTCCTTCATCTTCTAACTTAGTGGCATTACCTCAGGCTGGGGGAGAATTCTATCCACACTCAGTCACGCAACAAACATTTGCTAAGGGCCGCTTCACATTCTGAATGCTGAGGAGTTAATAGGAGAAAGGCACTGATAACACGTCTGTACCAGAGGAAAAGATAAACTGTACCTTCGGAAGTGAAATTGAATATAATACACAAATAACAGCAAACTGTAAAGTAATGGAAGTGCCTGAAAATCTTGAGCATTTCCACAAAAATTTTCGTTTACCTCCCTGTTTCTCCCTGTTTTTCCTCAGTCTCCAGCATTGAAGAGAGAGCAGATTGTATTTTGAAAGTATTTGTTTTTGATTTTTAATTTAAACGCCAACATTGTTAGTAATTGATTGTGAATGTGTTTCAGCTGTGTTTTAGTTGGGCTATGTGTGAAAGACACGGCTAGGAGCTGTCCAGGGAATGAAACTGTCAGCTCTAATAATGATTTCTATAGAAAGGCCTTCTCTAATTCCAAACAACTTTTGGTTTACAGTCTACTTGTACATTGTACATTGTGAATTTTATGTACTTTTTCAATTTTTTCCCCCCTTGGTGGAGAATATTGTGGTTTTAGAAAGCCAAGTCTAACCTGGGCATGAGGGCTCACGCCTGTAATCCCAGCACTTTGGGAGGCTGGGCGAGCAGATCACCTGAGCTCGGAAGTTTGAGACCAGCCTGACCATCATGGTGAAACCCTGTCTCTACTAAAAATACAAAAAATTAGCCAGGCGTGGTGTTGCGTGCCTGTAATCCCAGTCACTCGGGAGGCTGAGGCAGGAGAATCACTTGAACCCGGGAGGTGGCAGTTGCAGTGAGCTGAGATTGCACCACTGTACTCCAGCTTGGGTGACAGAACAAGACTCTGTCTCAAGAAGAAAAAAAAAAAGAAAAGAAAGCCAAGTCTCTTCATTTCCCACCATTAGTAATTTAAATAATTATGCTAGACTTTAATGACATTGCAGGATCAAGAGTGTATCATTTGGATACTGGGGAAAAGAACAAACTTAGAGTAGAAATTGTATCCGGAGAGACATTTCAACCATGTTATGACTTTTTCTAAACCTTCTATTGGAGTCTGACATTACATTGTATAACAGCCTAAGAAAAAGAAAATCTTCCAGTTGTTTATTGAATCATGCCCTCACGGGAGCATCTTCTTTCTGCCAAACAGGTTAGATTTTTTTTTTACCACCTTTTCTACAGGGAGATGCCTGGGTTTGTGATAGAAGCAGTGTTCCAATCCCCTGGCAGGGAAGAGAGAAACAGAGGAAAATATGTCACAGTGCATACTTAATCCTGGGCTGGTCTTCTCTCCCTCAGAAGAATAAGCAAATTGCCGGAGACAGTCGGCTGCTTGCTAATTGTGGTTTTCCTCTCCAGATTGTTGGTGACGCGGTTGGCTGGGGTTTTGTGGTGCGAGGAAGTAAGCCATGCCACATCCAGGCTGTAGACCCCAGTGGCCCTGCAGCCGCAGCCGGAATGAAGGTACTAATGGGTCTTTCTCACTCTCTTTTATAACTGTCTTGGGTTCTTCATGCCAAATTGGCCATAATTCTTACTAGGGATCCAAACCCATCTTATTTTGTGTCCTTTTCTATTTCTGCCCTCTCTTTCTTGTTCTCCAAAATCTTTAACCTTTCCCTGGGTCTTCCCTCTCCTCTAATAAACATTTAGAAGTATCTAGCCGGGCGTGGTGGCTCACACCTGTAATCCTAGCACACTCGGAGGCCAAGGCGGGCAAATCACTTGAGGTCAGGAGTTCAAGACCAGCCTGGCCACTGTAGCAAAACCCTGTCCTTACTAAAAATACAAAAATTAGCCAGGTGTGGTGGTGCACACCTGTAATCCCAGCTACTCAGGAGGCTGAAGCAGGAGAATTGCTTGAACCCAGGAGGCAGAGGTTGCAGTGAGCCAAGATCATACCACTGCATTCCAGCCTGGGTGACAAAGCGAGACTCTGTCTCTAAAACAAAACAAAACAACAACAAAACAACATTTAGCGGTGTCTAAATACTTCTAGCTTAATTTCATTATTTGATGTCATGTGTGCTTTTTCTCCCTAAGTGTTTTGGCTTCACTTTTGTCAAATTTCCTTTTCCCTTTCTGAATGGGGTTAAAATGAAGGCAAGCACGTATGATACAGGAACCAGGAGAGCAAGTTTTCCTACCTCCCTGGTGTTTGGAGGTTTGGTCTCCAAACTTCCCCTGGTGTTTTACATGTTCCCCCTCAACCAATACTGAGTTTGAAAAATTATGTATTTCCCTTTGCTTAAATCTTTGTGTAAGAACTCCAATGCTTCTATTCTGTGCAAGGTATATTCCTGTGGGGTTTATGTATCTAGTAGCACATACTAGACCATACGACATAGCCAATATTGAGAAAAAGAAAATAAAAGCCATGAAATTTGGAAGAGATCTGGAGATCTAGATCTTGGTCCTGTTAGTTACTAGCTTGTTGACTTTGAATAAGTTTTATAACATCTCAGAGTCTGTTTTCTCCTCTCTGAAATGACAGTCATACTATTTCCCATTGTTTTATGGATTAAATGTGTGGAAACCTTGATAAAGTACAAAGAGCTACACAAACATCAATTCATTATTGAATGAATTATGGAAGATTTTTTAAAATAACTTTTACATATTTACTGAAATGATACATATATGTGCCAGGTATGGTGGCTCATGCCTGTAATCTCAGCATCTTGGGAGGCTGAGGGGGGTGGATAACTTTAGGTCAGGAATTCAAGACTAGCCTGGCCAACATGGTGAAACCCAGTCTCCACTAAAGATACAAAAAATTAGCCAGGCGTAGTGGCTCACTCCTGTAGTCCCAGCTACTCAGGAGGCCGAGGCAGGAGAATTGCTTGAGCCTGGGAGGCAGAGGTTGCAGTGGGCTGAGATCAGACCCATGTACCCCAACCTGGGTGACAGAGCCTGAGACTCTGGCTCAAAAAAAAGAAAAAAAAAGACACATATACAGTCAAGAAAATTTGGAAAATATATGTGAGCAGGAAAAAAAGTAAAATTACTTCTAATCTTCCCTAACTCAGAGATGACTACTGTTAACATTTTTTAAGCAGCTTTGAAGTGTGTAATTGGCATCCTATAAAATGTAGCCATGAACATTTTGATTTATATTCTTCTAGACTTCTTGTGTGTATATATATTATATACATTGTTTTTATTTAAGAGGATGTTGAGGTTTTTTGCTTTGATATACCTTTATATAGCACAGCTTTGTTCTATTGCCTGTGAAATGTTTCATAAGAGGATATTTCTGTCTTGATTATCTGAAACTATAAGAGGATGCAGAAGGCTTAAAAGCTAAAGATCATTCCCCTGTTCATTTATTCGATACTTTCATCCTCTTCCATCAGCCTTTTCTAGAGTAGCAATAAGCATGATTGGGATCTCCGCCTTTCGAATTTCCAGCATGAGCTCTCTGGCATTGGTTTGCATGCTGGAAAAAATAAGTGGGCAACAGAAAATGGCTCAAGGAAGCGAAGAGCACCTTTACTGCCTGCCCAGGTATCAGCACGGGTGTGATTAGGGGCTGCCTCTGCCTTTTGATTTGAACACCTCACTCATGTCGGGGAGGCACAGGCCCTGGGATCCTGTGCTCGGGGGCAGCCATGGAAGCCCTGCTGGCTAAGGCAGTGCATGGCAGAGCCCTTTTACCTTCCCAAGACTGCAGCGGGCACAGCACCAAAGCAACTCAGAGTAGGAATGTTGGCCAGGCTCATAAAAAAGCAAGCATTTGCATCCATGCCGAGGCTGAATTTTTCATTTTCTAATGGAACTCTTGGCCGGGGAAGGATTTTATATTTTATTTCCACAATAAAGTACCTACTATAAATTTATTTTGGCACAGTGCTTCTGTTCTGAGTGTGTACTCACTAGCATGATGCGTTGGCTTAAAGAACATTTCTTTTGAGGAAAGCAATGAATTTATTTACATTGCAACTAAAGACCTTGTTTTGTTTAGCCAAGTGTACAGTGAAATTAATTGATTTTAGTTTATCTTTGTTGATGTACATACATAACCATTCTGGGCAATGTCAACTGATTAACTCTTTAATGTATATACCCTGACTGATGTTTTACCTTATATATTTTTTCAATTTCATAAGTTAATGCTTCATATGGTTTATATGTTTAGTTTCTTCAGAGGTACACAGTGGTTTTCTTATGTTATAGAGCTTTACAGAGTTCTTTAGAGCAGCCTTTCCATCATTGTATTATTACACAGCTCTCTGGTCCAGCAAAACATCTGTTCTGAGGTTCTCTGATCAAAGCAGTTTTGAACTGCCACATACTTTATCCCCCTCTTAGAAATTCACAAAACACATGAGTATATTGAAAATTCTGACAAACCTGGCAAGAGGAAAAAAATGATTATTTAAATTGTTTAACATAACATATTATCATTTAAGAGAAACACACAAAAGGAATCTTTATCAGCGTTATTGTTAAGATATAGCCCTAAAACTCTTCTAAGAAGATGCTTTTGGCCAAACTGCTTTGGAATTAATATAAAGTCGCCACTTAATGACAGGGTTATGTTCTGTGAAATGGGTTTTAAGGCGATTTTGTAATTGTGTGACCATCATGGAGTGTACTTACACAAACCTGGGTGGCACAGCCTACCACATACCTAGATATAGCCTATTGCTCCTAAGCTATAAACACTGTACAGCATGTTACTGCACTGAATACTGTAGGCAGTTGTAACACAATGGTATTTGTGTGTCTAAACATAAAAAAAGGTCCATGACAACTATGATGTCACTGGGCAATGGGAATTTTTTTTAAAGCATTCTCTCTCATTTTTTTTTTTTTTTTTTTTGAGACAGAGTCTGGCTCTGTTGCCCAGGCTGGAGTGCAA